>NW_027666031.1:0-43945 GCF_963924005.1 Protomyctophum bolini | reverse complement strand
CTATGTACCGTATGGCCCTATAAACTGTGTTGGGATGAAAGCTAGCCACTTTGAGCAATGTGGGAAGTGCTGGGGCAGTTTGGGACAACAGGGCCAAAATGTCACTTTCACAGTCCCAAAGTGCCATTTTCACAGTAAAAAGGCCTGGTTCACTTTTGCTTAGCTTAGTCTGTAACTTGAAAACTATGTACCGTATGGCCCTATAAACTGTGTTGGGATGAAAGCTAGCCACTTTGAGCAATGTGGGAAGTGCTGGGGCAGTTTGGGACAACAGGGCCAAAATGTCACTTTCACAGTCCCAAAGTGCCGTTTTCACAGTAAAAAGGCCTGGTTCACTTTGCTTAGCTTAGTCTGTAACTTGAAAACTATGTACCGTATGGCCCTATAAACTGTGTTGGGATGAAAGCTAGCCACTTTGAGCAATGTGGGAAGTGCTGGGGCAGTTTGGGACAACAGGGCCAAAATGTCACTTTCACAGTCCCAAAGTGCCATTTTCACAGTAAAAAAAAAAAGATTCATTTTGCTTAGCTTAGTCTGTAACTTGAAAACTATGTACCGTATGGCCCTATAAACTGTGTTGGGATGAAAGCTAGCCACTTTGAGCAATGTGGGAAGTGCTGGGGCAGTTTGGGACAACAGGGCCAAAATGTCACTTTCACAGTCCCAAAGTGCCGTTTTCACAGTAAAAAGGCCTGGTTCACTTTTGCTTAGCTTAGTCTGTAACTTGAAAACTATGTACCGTATGGCCCTATAAACTGTGTTGGGATGAAAGCTAGCCACTTTGAGCAATGTGGGAAGTGCTGGGGCAGTTTGGGACAACAGGGCCAAAATGTCACTTTCACAGTCCCAAAGTGCCGTTTTCACAGTAAAAAGGCCTGGTTCACTTTTGCTTAGCTTAGTCTGTAACTTGAAAACTATGTACCGTATGGCCCTATAAACTGTGTTGGGATGAAAGCTAGCCACTTTGAGCAATGTGGGAAGTGCTGGGGCAGTTTGGGACAACAGGGCCAAAATGTCACTTTCACAGTCCCAAAGTGCCATTTTCACAGTAAAAAGGCCTGGTTCACTTTTGCTTAGCTTAGTCTGTAACTTGAAAACTATGTACCGTATGGCCCTATAAACTGTGTTGGGATGAAAGCTAGCCACTTTGAGCATTGTGGCAAGAGCTGGGGCAGTTTGGGACAACAGGGAATGAACGGGGCCAAAATGTCACTTTCACAGTCCCAAAGTGCCATTTTCACAGTAAAAAGGCCTGGTTCACTTTTGCTTAGCTTAGTCTGTAACTTGAAAACTATGTACCGTATGGCCCTATAAACTGTGTTGGGATGAAAGCTAGCCACTTTGAGCAATGTGGGAAGTGCTGGGGCAGTTTGGGACAACAGGGCCAAAATGTCACTTTCACAGTCCCAAAGTGCCATTTTCACAGTAAAAAGGCCTGGTTCACTTTTGCTTAGCTTAGTCTGTAACTTGAAAACTATGTACCGTATGGCCCTATAAACTGTGTTGGGATGAAAGCTAGCCACTTTGAGCAATGTGGGAAGTGCTGGGGCAGTTTGGGACAACAGGGCCAAAATGTCACTTTCACAGTCCCAAAGTGCCATTTTCACAGTAAAAAGGCCTGGTTCACTTTTGCTTAGCTTAGTCTGTAACTTGAAAACTATGTACCGTATGGCCCTATAAACTGTGTTGGGATGAAAGCTAGCCACTTTGAGCATTGTGGCAAGAGCTGGGGCAGTTTGGGACAACAGGGAATGAACGGGGCCAAAATGTCACTTTCACAGTCCCAAAGTGCCATTTTCACAGTAAAAAGGCCTGGTTCACTTTTGCTTAGCTTAGTCTGTAACTTGAAAACTATGTACCGTATGGCCCTATAAACTGTGTTGGGATGAAAGCTAGCCACTTTGAGCAATGTGGGAAGTGTTGGGGCAGTTTGGGACAACAGGGCCAAAATGTCACTTTCACAGTCCCAAAGTGCCATTTTCACAGTAAAAAGGCCTGGTTCACTTTTGCTTAGCTTAGTCTGTAACTTGAAAACTATGTACCGTATGGCCCTATAAACTGTGTTGGGATGAAAGCTAGCCACTTTGAGCAATGTGGGAAGTGCTGGGGCAGTTTGGGACAACAGGGCCAAAATGTCACTTTCACAGTCCCAAAGTGCCATTTTCACAGTAAAAAAAAAAAGATTCATTTTGCTTAGCTTAGTCTGTAACTTGAAAACTATGTACCGTATGGCCCTATAAACTGTGTTGGGATGAAAGCTAGCCACTTTGAGCAATGTGGGAAGTGCTGGGGCAGTTTGGGACAACAGGGCCAAAATGTCACTTTCACAGTCCCAAAGTGCCATTTTCACAGTAAAAAGGCCTGGTTCACTTTTGCTTAGCTTAGTCTGTAACTTGAAAACTATGTACCGTATGGCCCTATAAACTGTGTTGGGATGAAAGCTAGCCACTTTGAGCAATGTGGGAAGTGCTGGGGCAGTTTGGGACAACAGGGCCAAAATGTCACTTTCACAGTCCCAAAGTGCCATTTTCACAGTAAAAAGGCCTGTTCACTTTTGCTTAGCTTAGTCTGTAACTTGAAAACTATGTACCGTATGGCCCTATAAACTGTGTTGGGATGAAAGCTAGCCACGTTGAGCATTGTGGCAAGAGCTGGGGCAGTTTGGGACAACAGGGAATGAACGGGCCAAAATGTCACTTTCACAGTCCCAAAGTGCCATTTTCACAGTAAAAAGGCCTGGTTCACTTTTGCTTAGCTTAGTCTGTAACTTGAAAACTATGTACCGTATGGCCCTATAAACTGTGTTGGGATGAAAGCTAGCCACTTTGAGCAATGTGGGAAGTGCTGGGGCAGTTTGGGACAACAGGGCCAAAATGTCACTTTCACAGTCCCAAAGTGCCATTTTCACAGTAAAAAGGCCTGGTTCACTTTTGCTTAGCTTAGTCTGTAACTTGAAAACTATGTACCGTATTGCCCTATAAACTGTGTTGGGATGAAAGCTAGCCACTTTGAGCATTGTGGCAAGAGCTGGGGCAGTTTGGGACAACAGGGAATGAACGGGGCCAAAATGTCACTTTCACAGTCCCAAAGTGCCATTTTCACAGTAAAAAGGCCTGGTTCACTTTTGCTTAGCTTAGTCTGTAACTTGAAAACTATGTACCGTATGGCCCTATAAACTGTGTTGGGATGAAAGCTAGCCACTTTGAGCAATGTGGGAAGTGTTGGGGCAGTTTGGGACAACAGGGCCAAAATGTCACTTTCACAGTCCCAAAGTGCCATTTTCACAGTAAAAAGGCCTGGTTCACTTTTGCTTAGCTTAGTCTGTAACTTGAAAACTATGTACCGTATGGCCCTATAAACTGTGTTGGGATGAAAGCTAGCCACTTTGAGCAATGTGGGAAGTGCTGGGGCAGTTTGGGACAACAGGGCCAAAATGTCACTTTCACAGTCCCAAAGTGCCATTTTCACAGTAAAAAAAAAAAGATTCATTTTGCTTAGCTTAGTCTGTAACTTGAAAACTATGTACCGTATGGCCCTATAAACTGTGTTGGGATGAAAGCTAGCCACTTTGAGCAATGTGGGAAGTGCTGGGGCAGTTTGGGACAACAGGGCCAAAATGTCACTTTCACAGTCCCAAAGTGCCATTTTCACAGTAAAAAGGCCTGGTTCACTTTTGCTTAGCTTAGTCTGTAACTTGAAAACTATGTACCGTATGGCCCTATAAACTGTGTTGGGATGAAAGCTAGCCACTTTGAGCAATGTGGGAAGTGCTGGGGCAGTTTGGGACAACAGGGCCAAAATGTCACTTTCACAGTCCCAAAGTGCCATTTTCACAGTAAAAAGGCCTGGTTCACTTTTGCTTAGCTTAGTCTGTAACTTGAAAACTATGTACCGTATGGCCCTATAAACTGTGTTGGGATGAAAGCTAGCCACGTTGAGCATTGTGGCAAGAGCTGGGGCAGTTTGGGACAACAGGGAATGAACGGGGCCAAAATGTCACTTTCACAGTCCCAAAGTGCCATTTTCACAGTAAAAAGGCCTGGTTCACTTTTGCTTAGCTTAGTCTGTAACTTGAAAACTATGTACCGTATGGCCCTATAAACTGTGTTGGGATGAAAGCTAGCCACTTTGAGCAATGTGGGAAGTGCTGGGGCAGTTTGGGACAACAGGGCCAAAATGTCACTTTCACAGTCCCAAAGTGCCATTTTCACAGTAAAAAAAAAAAGATTCATTTTGCTTAGCTTAGTCTGTAACTTGAAAACTATGTACCGTATGGCCCTATAAACTGTGTTGGGATGAAAGCTAGCCACTTTGAGCAATGTGGGAAGTGCTGGGGCAGTTTGGGACAACAGGGCCAAAATGTCACTTTCACAGTCCCAAAGTGCCGTTTTCACAGTAAAAAGGCCTGGTTCACTTTTGCTTAGCTTAGTCTGTAACTTGAAAACTATGTACCGTATGGCCCTATAAACTGTGTTGGGATGAAAGCTAGCCACTTTGAGCAATGTGGGAAGTGCTGGGGCAGTTTGGGACAACAGGGCCAAAATGTCACTTTCACAGTCCCAAAGTGCCGTTTTCACAGTAAAAAGGCCTGGTTCACTTTTGCTTAGCTTAGTCTGTAACTTGAAAACTATGTACCGTATGGCCCTATAAACTGTGTTGGGATGAAAGCTAGCCACTTTGAGCAATGTGGGAAGTGCTGGGGCAGTTTGGGACAACAGGGCCAAAATGTCACTTTCACAGTCCCAAAGTGCCATTTTCACAGTAAAAAGGCCTGGTTCACTTTTGCTTAGCTTAGTCTGTAACTTGAAAACTATGTACCGTATGGCCCTATAAACTGTGTTGGGATGAAAGCTAGCCACTTTGAGCATTGTGGCAAGAGCTGGGGCAGTTTGGGACAACAGGGAATGAACGGGGCCAAAATGTCACTTTCACAGTCCCAAAGTGCCATTTTCACAGTAAAAAGGCCTGGTTCACTTTTGCTTAGCTTAGTCTGTAACTTGAAAACTATGTACCGTATGGCCCTATAAACTGTGTTGGGATGAAAGCTAGCCACTTTGAGCAATGTGGGAAGTGCTGGGGCAGTTTGGGACAACAGGGCCAAAATGTCACTTTCACAGTCCCAAAGTGCCATTTTCACAGTAAAAAGGCCTGGTTCACTTTTGCTTAGCTTAGTCTGTAACTTGAAAACTATGTACCGTATGGCCCTATAAACTGTGTTGAGATGAAAGCTAGCCACTTTGAGCATTGTGGCAAGAGCTGGGGCAGTTTGGGACAACAGGGAACGAACAGGGCCAAAATGTCACTTTCACAGTCCCAAAGTGCCATTTTCACAGTAAAAAAAAAAAGGTTCACTTTTGCTTAGCTTAGTCTGTAACTTGAAAACTATGTACCGTATGGCCCTATAAACTGTGTTGGGATGAAAGCTAGCCACTTTGAGCATTGTGGCAAGAGCTGGGGCAGTTTGGGACAACAGGGAATGAACGGGGCCAAAATGTCACTTTCACAGTCCCAAAGTGCCATTTTCACAGTAAAAAGGCCTGGTTCACTTTTGCTTAGCTTAGTCTGTAACTTGAAAACTATGTACCGTATGGCCCTATAAACTGTGTTGGGATGAAAGCTAGCCACTTTGAGCAATGTGGGAAGTGTTGGGGCAGTTTGGGACAACAGGGCCAAAATGTCACTTTCACAGTCCCAAAGTGCCATTTTCACAGTAAAAAGGCCTGGTTCACTTTTGCTTAGCTTAGTCTGTAACTTGAAAACTATGTACCGTATGGCCCTATAAACTGTGTTGGGATGAAAGCTAGCCACTTTGAGCAATGTGGGAAGTGCTGGGGCAGTTTGGGACAACAGGGCCAAAATGTCACTTTCACAGTCCCAAAGTGCCATTTTCACAGTAAAAAAAAAAAGATTCATTTTGCTTAGCTTAGTCTGTAACTTGAAAACTATGTACCGTATGGCCCTATAAACTGTGTTGGGATGAAAGCTAGCCACTTTGAGCAATGTGGGAAGTGCTGGGGCAGTTTGGGACAACAGGGCCAAAATGTCACTTTCACAGTCCCAAAGTGCCATTTTCACAGTAAAAAGGCCTGGTTCACTTTTGCTTAGCTTAGTCTGTAACTTGAAAACTATGTACCGTATGGCCCTATAAACTGTGTTGGGATGAAAGCTAGCCACTTTGAGCAATGTGGGAAGTGCTGGGGCAGTTTGGGACAACAGGGCCAAAATGTCACTTTCACAGTCCCAAAGTGCCATTTTCACAGTAAAAAGGCCTGGTTCACTTTTGCTTAGCTTAGTCTGTAACTTGAAAACTATGTACCGTATGGCCCTATAAACTGTGTTGGGATGAAAGCTAGCCACGTTGAGCATTGTGGCAAGAGCTGGGGCAGTTTGGGACAACAGGGAATGAACGGGGCCAAAATGTCACTTTCACAGTCCCAAAGTGCCATTTTCACAGTAAAAAGGCCTGGTTCACTTTTGCTTAGCTTAGTCTGTAACTTGAAAACTATGTACCGTATGGCCCTATAAACTGTGTTGGGATGAAAGCTAGCCACTTTGAGCAATGTGGGAAGTGCTGGGGCAGTTTGGGACAACAGGGCCAAAATGTCACTTTCACAGTCCCAAAGTGCCGTTTTCACAGTAAAAAGGCCTGGTTCACTTTTGCTTAGCTTAGTCTGTAACTTGAAAACTATGTACCGTATGGCCCTATAAACTGTGTTGGGATGAAAGCTAGCCACTTTGAGCAATGTGGGAAGTGCTGGGGCAGTTTGGGACAACAGGGCCAAAATGTCACTTTCACAGTCCCAAAGTGCCATTTTCACAGTAAAAAGGCCTGGTTCACTTTTGCTTAGCTTAGTCTGTAACTTGAAAACTATGTACCGTATGGCCCTATAAACTGTGTTGGGATGAAAGCTAGCCACTTTGAGCAATGTGGGAAGTGCTGGGGCAGTTTGGGACAACAGGGCCAAAATGTCACTTTCACAGTCCCAAAGTGCCATTTTCAAAGTAAAAAGGCCTGGTTCACTTTTGCTTAGCTTAGTCTGTAACTTGAAAACTATGTACCGTATGGCCCTATAAACTGTGTTGGATGAAAGCTAGCCACTTTGAGCAATGTGGGAAGTGCTGGGGCAGTTTGGGACAACAGGGCCAAAATGTCACTTTCACAGTCCCAAAGTGCCATTTTCACAGTAAAAAGGCCTGGTTCACTTTTGCTTAGCTTAGTCTGTAACTTGAAAACTATGTACCGTATGGCCCTATAAACTGTGTTGGGATGAAAGCTAGCCACGTTGAGCATTGTGGCAAGAGCTGGGGCAGTTTGGGACAACAGGGAATGAACGGGGCCAAAATGTCACTTTCACAGTCCCAAAGTGCCATTTTCACAGTAAAAAGGCCTGGTTCACTTTTGCTTAGCTTAGTCTGTAACTTGAAAACTATGTACCGTATGGCCCTATAAACTGTGTTGGGATGAAAGCTAGCCACTTTGAGCAATGTGGGAAGTGCTGGGGCAGTTTGGGACAACAGGGCCAAAATGTCACTTTCACAGTCCCAAAGTGCCATTTTCACAGTAAAAAGGCCTGGTTCACTTTTGCTTAGCTTAGTCTGTAACTTGAAAACTATGTACCGTATGGCCCTATAAACTGTGTTGGGATGAAAGCTAGCCACTTTGAGCATTGTGGCAAGAGCTGGGGCAGTTTGGGACAACAGGGAATGAACGGGGCCAAAATGTCACTTTCACAGTCCCAAAGTGCCATTTTCACAGTAAAAAGGCCTGGTTCACTTTTGCTTAGCTTAGTCTGTAACTTGAAAACTATGTACCGTATGGCCCTATAAACTGTGTTGGGATGAAAGCTAGCCACTTTGAGCAATGTGGGAAGTGTTGGGGCAGTTTGGGACAACAGGGCCAAAATGTCACTTTCACAGTCCCAAAGTGCCATTTTCACAGTAAAAAGGCCTGGTTCACTTTTGCTTAGCTTAGTCTGTAACTTGAAAACTATGTACCGTATGGCCCTATAAACTGTGTTGGGATGAAAGCTAGCCACTTTGAGCAATGTGGGAAGTGCTGGGGCAGTTTGGGACAACAGGGCCAAAATGTCACTTTCACAGTCCCAAAGTGCCATTTTCACAGTAAAAAAAAAAAGATTCATTTTGCTTAGCTTAGTCTGTAACTTGAAAACTATGTACCGTATGGCCCTATAAACTGTGTTGGGATGAAAGCTAGCCACTTTGAGCAATGTGGGAAGTGCTGGGGCAGTTTGGGACAACAGGGCCAAAATGTCACTTTCACAGTCCCAAAGTGCCATTTTCACAGTAAAAAAAAAAGATTCATTTTGCTTAGCTTAGTCTGTAACTTGAAAACTATGTACCGTATGGCCCTATAAACTGTGTTGGGATGAAAGCTAGCCACTTTGAGCAATGTGGGAAGTGCTGGGGCAGTTTGGGACAACAGGGCCAAAATGTCACTTTCACAGTCCCAAAGTGCCATTTTCACAGTAAAAAGGCCTGGTTCACTTTTGCTTAGCTTAGTCTGTAACTTGAAAACTATGTACCGTATGGCCCTATAAACTGTGTTGGGATGAAAGCTAGCCACTTTGAGCAATGTGGGAAGTGCTGGGGCAGTTTGGGACAACAGGGCCAAAATGTCACTTTCACAGTCCCAAAGTGCCATTTTCACAGTAAAAAGGCCTGGTTCACTTTTGCTTAGCTTAGTCTGTAACTTGAAAACTATGTACCGTATGGCCCTATAAACTGTGTTGGGATGAAAGCTAGCCACGTTGAGCATTGTGGCAAGAGCTGGGGCAGTTTGGGACAACAGGGAATGAACGGGGCCAAAATGTCACTTTCACAGTCCCAAAGTGCCATTTTCACAGTAAAAAGGCCTGGTTCACTTTTGCTTAGCTTAGTCTGTAACTTGAAAACTATGTACCGTATGGCCCTATAAACTGTGTTGGGATGAAAGCTAGCCACTTTGAGCAATGTGGGAAGTGCTGGGGCAGTTTGGGACAACAGGGCCAAAATGTCACTTTCACAGTCCCAAAGTGCCATTTTCACAGTAAAAAAAAAAAGATTCATTTTGCTTAGCTTAGTCTGTAACTTGAAAACTATGTACCGTATGGCCCTATAAACTGTGTTGGGATGAAAGCTAGCCACTTTGAGCAATGTGGGAAGTGCTGGGGCAGTTTGGGACAACAGGGCCAAAATGTCACTTTCACAGTCCCAAAGTGCCGTTTTCACAGTAAAAAGGCCTGGTTCACTTTTGCTTAGCTTAGTCTGTAACTTGAAAACTATGTACCGTATGGCCCTATAAACTGTGTTGGGATGAAAGCTAGCCACTTTGAGCAATGTGGGAAGTGCTGGGGCAGTTTGGGACAACAGGGCCAAAATGTCACTTTCACAGTCCCAAAGTGCCGTTTTCACAGTAAAAAGGCCTGGTTCACTTTTGCTTAGCTTAGTCTGTAACTTGAAAACTATGTACCGTATGGCCCTATAAACTGTGTTGGGATGAAAGCTAGCCACTTTGAGCAATGTGGGAAGTGCTGGGGCAGTTTGGGACAACAGGGCCAAAATGTCACTTTCACAGTCCCAAAGTGCCATTTTCACAGTAAAAAGGCCTGGTTCACTTTTGCTTAGCTTAGTCTGTAACTTGAAAACTATGTACCGTATGGCCCTATAAACTGTGTTGGGATGAAAGCTAGCCACTTTGAGCATTGTGGCAAGAGCTGGGGCAGTTTGGGACAACAGGGAATGAACGGGGCCAAAATGTCACTTTCACAGTCCCAAAGTGCCATTTTCACAGTAAAAAGGCCTGGTTCACTTTTGCTTAGCTTAGTCTGTAACTTGAAAACTATGTACCGTATGGCCCTATAAACTGTGTTGGGATGAAAGCTAGCCACTTTGAGCAATGTGGGAAGTGCTGGGGCAGTTTGGGACAACAGGGCCAAAATGTCACTTTCACAGTCCCAAAGTGCCATTTTCACAGTAAAAAGGCCTGGTTCACTTTTGCTTAGCTTAGTCTGTAACTTGAAAACTATGTACCGTATGGCCCTATAAACTGTGTTGAGATGAAAGCTAGCCACTTTGAGCATTGTGGCAAGAGCTGGGGCAGTTTGGGACAACAGGGAACGAACAGGGCCAAAATGTCACTTTCACAGTCCCAAAGTGCCATTTTCACAGTAAAAAAAAAAGGTTCACTTTTGCTTAGCTTAGTCTGTAACTTGAAAACTATGTACCGTATGGCCCTATAAACTGTGTTGGGATGAAAGCTAGCCACTTTGAGCATTGTGGCAAGAGCTGGGGCAGTTTGGGACAACAGGGAATGAACGGGGCCAAAATGTCACTTTCACAGTCCCAAAGTGCCATTTTCACAGTAAAAAGGCCTGGTTCACTTTTGCTTAGCTTAGTCTGTAACTTGAAAACTATGTACCGTATGGCCCTATAAACTGTGTTGGGATGAAAGCTAGCCACTTTGAGCAATGTGGGAAGTGTTGGGGCAGTTTGGGACAACAGGGCCAAAATGTCACTTTCACAGTCCCAAAGTGCCATTTTCACAGTAAAAAGGCCTGGTTCACTTTTGCTTAGCTTAGTCTGTAACTTGAAAACTATGTACCGTATGGCCCTATAAACTGTGTTGGGATGAAAGCTAGCCACTTTGAGCAATGTGGGAAGTGCTGGGGCAGTTTGGGACAACAGGGCCAAAATGTCACTTTCACAGTCCCAAAGTGCCATTTTCACAGTAAAAAAAAAAGATTCATTTTGCTTAGCTTAGTCTGTAACTTGAAAACTATGTACCGTATGGCCCTATAAACTGTGTTGGGATGAAAGCTAGCCACTTTGAGCAATGTGGGAAGTGCTGGGGCAGTTTGGGACAACAGGGCCAAAATGTCACTTTCACAGTCCCAAAGTGCCATTTTCACAGTAAAAAGGCCTGGTTCACTTTTGCTTAGCTTAGTCTGTAACTTGAAAACTATGTACCGTATGGCCCTATAAACTGTGTTGGGATGAAAGCTAGCCACTTTGAGCAATGTGGGAAGTGCTGGGGCAGTTTGGGACAACAGGGCCAAAATGTCACTTTCACAGTCCCAAAGTGCCATTTTCACAGTAAAAAGGCCTGGTTCACTTTTGCTTAGCTTAGTCTGTAACTTGAAAACTATGTACCGTATGGCCCTATAAACTGTGTTGGGATGAAAGCTAGCCACGTTGAGCATTGTGGCAAGAGCTGGGGCAGTTTGGGACAACAGGGAATGAACGGGGCCAAAATGTCACTTTCACAGTCCCAAAGTGCCATTTTCACAGTAAAAAGGCCTGGTTCACTTTTGCTTAGCTTAGTCTGTAACTTGAAAACTATGTACCGTATGGCCCTATAAACTGTGTTGGGATGAAAGCTAGCCACTTTGAGCAATGTGGGAAGTGCTGGGGCAGTTTGGGACAACAGGGCCAAAATGTCACTTTCACAGTCCCAAAGTGCCGTTTTCACAGTAAAAAGGCCTGGTTCACTTTTGCTTAGCTTAGTCTGTAACTTGAAAACTATGTACCGTATGGCCCTATAAACTGTGTTGGGATGAAAGCTAGCCACTTTGAGCAATGTGGGAAGTGCTGGGGCAGTTTGGGACAACAGGGCCAAAATGTCACTTTCACAGTCCCAAAGTGCCATTTTCACAGTAAAAAGGCCTGGTTCACTTTTGCTTAGCTTAGTCTGTAACTTGAAAACTATGTACCGTATGGCCCTATAAACTGTGTTGGGATGAAAGCTAGCCACTTTGAGCATTGTGGCAAGAGCTGGGGCAGTTTGGGACAACAGGGAATGAACGGGGCCAAAATGTCACTTTCACAGTCCCAAAGTGCCATTTTCACAGTAAAAAGGCCTGGTTCACTTTTGCTTAGCTTAGTCTGTAACTTGAAAACTATGTACCGTATGGCCCTATAAACTGTGTTGGGATGAAAGCTAGCCACTTTGAGCAATGTGGGAAGTGCTGGGGCAGTTTGGGACAACAGGGCCAAAATGTCACTTTCACAGTCCCAAAGTGCCATTTTCACAGTAAAAAGGCCTGGTTCACTTTTGCTTAGCTTAGTCTGTAACTTGAAAACTATGTACCGTATGGCCCTATAAACTGTGTTGGGATGAAAGCTAGCCACTTTGAGCAATGTGGGAAGTGCTGGGGCAGTTTGGGACAACAGGGCCAAAATGTCACTTTCACAGTCCCAAAGTGCCATTTTCACAGTAAAAAGGCCTGGTTCACTTTTGCTTAGCTTAGTCTGTAACTTGAAAACTATGTACCGTATGGCCCTATAAACTGTGTTGGGATGAAAGCTAGCCACTTTGAGCAATGTGGGAAGTGCTGGGGCAGTTTGGGACAACAGGGCCAAAATGTCACTTTCACAGTCCCAAAGTGCCATTTTCACAGTAAAAAAAAAAGATTCATTTTGCTTAGCTTAGTCTGTAACTTGAAAACTATGTACCGTATGGCCCTATAAACTGTGTTGGGATGAAAGCTAGCCACTTTGAGCAATGTGGGAAGTGCTGGTGCAGTTTGGGACAACAGGGCCAAAATGTCACTTTCACAGTCCCAAAGTGCCATTTTCACAGTAAAAAGGCCTGGTTCACTTTTGCTTAGCTTAGTCTGTAACTTGAAAACTATGTACCGTATGGCCCTATAAACTGTGTTGGGATGAAAGCTAGCCACTTTGAGCAATGTGGGAAGTGCTGGGGCAGTTTGGGACAACAGGGCCAAAATGTCACTTTCACAGTCCCAAAGTGCCATTTTCACAGTAAAAAGGCCTGGTTCACTTTTGCTTAGCTTAGTCTGTAACTTGAAAACTATGTACCGTATGGCCCTATAAACTGTGTTGGGATGAAAGCTAGCCACGTTGAGCATTGTGGCAAGAGCTGGGGCAGTTTGGGACAACAGGGAATGAACGGGGCCAAAATGTCACTTTCACAGTCCCAAAGTGCCATTTTCACAGTAAAAAGGCCTGGTTCACTTTTGCTTAGCTTAGTCTGTAACTTGAAAACTATGTACCGTATGGCCCTATAAACTGTGTTGGGATGAAAGCTAGCCACTTTGAGCAATGTGGGAAGTGCTGGGGCAGTTTGGGACAACAGGGCCAAAATGTCACTTTCACAGTCCCAAAGTGCCGTTTTCACAGTAAAAAGGCCTGGTTCACTTTTGCTTAGCTTAGTCTGTAACTTGAAAACTATGTACCGTATGGCCCTATAAACTGTGTTGGGATGAAAGCTAGCCACTTTGAGCAATGTGGGAAGTGCTGGGGCAGTTTGGGACAACAGGGCCAAAATGTCACTTTCACAGTCCCAAAGTGCCATTTTCACAGTAAAAAAAAAAAGATTCATTTTGCTTAGCTTAGTCTGTAACTTGAAAACTATGTATCGTATGGCCCTATAAACTGTGTTGGGATGAAAGCTAGCCACTTTGAGCAATGTGGGAAGTGCTGGGGCAGTTTGGGACAACAGGGCCAAAATGTCACTTTCACAGTCCCAAAGTGCCGTTTTCACAGTAAAAAGGCCTGGTTCACTTTTGCTTAGCTTAGTCTGTAACTTGAAAACTATGTACCGTATGGCCCTATAAACTGTGTTGGGATGAAAGCTAGCCACTTTGAGCAATGTGGGAAGTGCTGGGGCAGTTTGGGACAACAGGGCCAAAATGTCACTTTCACAGTCCCAAAGTGCCGTTTTCACAGTAAAAAGGCCTGGTTCACTTTTGCTTAGCTTAGTCTGTAACTTGAAAACTATGTACCGTATGGCCCTATAAACTGTGTTGGGATGAAAGCTAGCCACGTTGAGCATTGTGGCAAGAGCTGGGGCAGTTTGGGACAACAGGGAATGAACGGGGCCAAAATGTCACTTTCACAGTCCCAAAGTGCCATTTTCACAGTAAAAAGGCCTGGTTCACTTTTGCTTAGCTTAGTCTGTAACTTGAAAACTATGTACCGTATGGCCCTATAAACTGTGTTGGGATGAAAGCTAGCCACTTTGAGCAATGTGGGAAGTGCTGGGGCAGTTTGGGACAACAGGGCCAAAATGTCACTTTCACAGTCCCAAAGTGCCGTTTTCACAGTAAAAAGGCCTGGTTCACTTTTGCTTAGCTTAGTCTGTAACTTGAAAACTATGTACCGTATGGCCCTATAAACTGTGTTGGGATGAAAGCTAGCCACTTTGAGCAATGTGGGAAGTGCTGGGGCAGTTTGGGACAACAGGGCCAAAATGTCACTTTCACAGTCCCAAAGTGCCATTTTCACAGTAAAAAAAAAAAGATTCATTTTGCTTAGCTTAGTCTGTAACTTGAAAACTATGTACCGTATGGCCCTATAAACTGTGTTGGGATGAAAGCTAGCCACTTTGAGCAATGTGGGAAGTAATGGGGCAGTTTGGGACAACAGGGCCAAAATGTCACTTTCACAGTCCCAAAGTGCCGTTTTCACAGTAAAAAGGCCTGGTTCACTTTTGCTTAGCTTAGTCTGTAACTTGAAAACTATGTACCGTATGGCCCTATAAACTGTGTTGGGATGAAAGCTAGCCACTTTGAGCAATGTGGGAAGTGCTGGGGCAGTTTGGGACAACAGGGCCAAAATGTCACTTTCACAGTCCCAAAGTGCCGTTTTCACAGTAAAAAGGCCTGGTTCACTTTTGCTTAGCTTAGTCTGTAACTTGAAAACTATGTACCGTATGGCCCTATAAACTGTGTTGGGATGAAAGCTAGCCACTTTGAGCATTGTGGCAAGAGCTGGGGCAGTTTGGGACAACAGGGAATGAACGGGGCCAAAATGTCACTTTCACAGTCCCAAAGTGCCATTTTCACAGTAAAAAGGCCTGGTTCACTTTTGCTTAGCTTAGTCTGTAACTTGAAAACTATGTACCGTATGGCCCTATAAACTGTGTTGGGATGAAAGCTAGCCACTTTGAGCAATGTGGGAAGTGCTGGGGCAGTTTGGGACAACAGGGCCAAAATGTCACTTTCACAGTCCCAAAGTGCCATTTTCACAGTAAAAAAAAAAAGATTCATTTTGCTTAGCTTAGTCTGTAACTTGAAAACTATGTACCGTATGGCCCTATAAACTGTGTTGGGATGAAAGCTAGCAACTTTGAGCAATGTGGGAAGTGCTGGGGCAGTTTGGGACAACAGGGCCAAAATGTCACTTTCACAGTCCCAAAGTGCCATTTTCACAGTAAAAAGGCCTGGTTCACTTTTGCTTAGCTTAGTCTGTAACTTGAAAACTATGTACCGTATGGCCCTATAAACTGTGTTGGGATGAAAGCTAGCCACTTTGAGCAATGTGGGAAGTGCTGGGGCAGTTTGGGACAACAGGGCCAAAATGTCACTTTCACAGTCCCAAAGTGCCATTTTCACAGTAAAAAGGCCTGGTTCACTTTTGCTTAGCTTAGTCTGTAACTTGAAAACTATGTACCGTATGGCCCTATAAACTGTGTTGGGATGAAAGCTAGCCACTTTGAGCATTGTGGCAAGAGCTGGGGCAGTTTGGGACAACAGGGAATGAACGGGGCCAAAATGTCACTTTCACAGTCCCAAAGTGCCATTTTCACAGTAAAAAGGCCTGGTTCACTTTTGCTTAGCTTAGTCTGTAACTTGAAAACTATGTACCGTATGGCCCTATAAACTGTGTTGGGATGAAAGCTAGCCACTTTGAGCAATTTGGGAAGTGCTGGGGCAGTTTGGGACAACAGGGCCAAAATGTCACTTTCACAGTCCCAAAGTGCCATTTTCACAGTAAAAAGGCCTGGTTCACTTTTGCTTAGCTTAGTCTGTAACTTGAAAACTATGTACCGTATGGCCCTATAAACTGTGTTGGGATGAAAGCTAGCCACTTTGAGCAATGTGGGAAGTGCTGGGGCAGTTTGGGACAACAGGGCCAAAATGTCACTTTCACAGTCCCAAAGTGCCATTTTCACAGTAAAAAAAAAAAGATTCATTTTGCTTAGCCTAGTCTGTAACTTGAAAACTATGTACCGTATGGCCCTATAAACTGTGTTGGGATGAAAGCTAGCCACTTTGAGCAATGTGGGAAGTGCTGGGGCAGTTTGGGACAACAGGGCCAAAATGTCACTTTCACAGTCCCAAAGTGCCGTTTTGACAGTAAAAAGGCCTGGTTCACTTTTGCTTAGCTTAGTCTGTAACTTGAAAACTATGTACCGTATGGCCCTATAAACTGTGTTGGGATGAAAGCTAGCCACTTTGAGCATTGTGGCAAGAGCTGGGGCAGTTTGGGACAACAGGGAATGAACGGGGCCAAAATGTCACTTTCACAGTCCCAAAGTGCCATTTTCACAGTAAAAAGGCCTGGTTCACTTTTGCTTAGCTTAGTCTGTAACTTGAAAACTATGTACCGTATGGCCCTATAAACTGTGTTGGGATGAAAGCTAGCCACTTTGAGCAATGTGGGAAGTGCTGGGGCAGTTTGGGACAACAGGGCCAAAATGTCACTTTCACAGTCCCAAAGTGCCATTTTCACAGTAAAAAAAAAAAGATTCATTTTGCTTAGCTTAGTCTGTAACTTGAAAACTATGTACCGTATGGCCCTATAAACTGTGTTGGGATGAAAGCTAGCCACTTTGAGCAATGTGGGAAGTGCTGGGGCAGTTTGGGACAACAGGGCCAAAATGTCACTTTCACAGTCCCAAAGTGCCATTTTCACAGTAAAAAGGCCTGGTTCACTTTTGCTTAGCTTAGTCTGTAACTTGAAAACTATGTACCGTATGGCCCTATAAACTGTGTTGGGATGAAAGCTAGCCACTTTGAGCAATGTGGGAAGTGCTGGGGCAGTTTGGGACAACAGGGCCAAAATGTCACTTTCACAGTCCCAAAGTGCCATTTTCACAGTAAAAAGGCCTGGTTCACTTTTGCTTAGCTTAGTCTGTAACTTGAAAACTATGTACCGTATGGCCCTATAAACTGTGTTGGGATGAAAGCTAGCCACTTTGAGCATTGTGGCAAGAGCTGGGGCAGTTTGGGACAACAGGGAATGAACGGGGCCAAAATGTCACTTTCACAGTCCCAAAGTGCCATTTTCACAGTAAAAAGGCCTGGTTCACTTTTGCTTAGCTTAGTCTGTAACTTGAAAACTATGTACCGTATGGCCCTATAAACTGTGTTGGGATGAAAGCTAGCCACTTTGAGCAATGTGGGAAGTGCTGGGGCAGTTTGGGACAACAGGGCCAAAATGTCACTTTCACAGTCCCAAAGTGCCATTTTCACAGTAAAAAGGCCTGGTTCACTTTTGCTTAGCTTAGTCTGTAACTTGAAAACTATGTACCGTATGGCCCTATAAACTGTGTTGGGATGAAAGCTAGCCACTTTGAGCAATGTGGGAAGTGCTGGGGCAGTTTGGGACAACAGGGCCAAAATGTCACTTTCACAGTCCCAAAGTGCCATTTTCACAGTAAAAAAAAAAAGATTCATTTTGCTTAGCTTAGTCTGTAACTTGAAAACTATGTACCGTATGGCCCTATAAACTGTGTTGGGATGAAAGCTAGCCACTTTGAGCAATGTGGGAAGTGCTGGGGCAGTTTGGGACAACAGGGCCAAAATGTCACTTTCACAGTCCCAAAGTGCCATTTTCACAGTAAAAAGGCCTGGTTCACTTTTGCTTAGCTTAGTCTGTAACTTGAAAACTATGTACCGTATGGCCCTATAAACTGTGTTGGGATGAAAGCTAGCCACTTTGAGCAATGTGGGAAGTGCTGGGGCAGTTTGGGACAACAGGGCCAAAATGTCACTTTCACAGTCCCAAAGTGCCATTTTCACAGTAAAAAGGCCTGGTTCACTTTTGCTTAGCTTAGTCTGTAACTTGAAAACTATGTACCGTATGGCCCTATAAACTGTGTTGGGATGAAAGCTAGCCACGTTGAGCATTGTGGCAAGAGCTGGGGCAGTTTGGGACAACAGGGAATGAACGGGGCCAAAATGTCACTTTCACAGTCCCAAAGTGCCATTTTCACAGTAAAAAGGCCTGGTTCACTTTTGCTTAGCTTAGTCTGTAACTTGAAAACTATGTACCGTATGGCCCTATAAACTGTGTTGGGATGAAAGCTAGCCACTTTGAGCAATGTGGGAAGTGCTGGGGCAGTTTGGGACAACAGGGCCAAAATGTCACTTTCACAGTCCCAAAGTGCCGTTTTCACAGTAAAAAGGCCTGGTTCACTTTTGCTTAGCTTAGTCTGTAACTTGAAAACTATGTACCGTATGGCCCTATAAACTGTGTTGGGATGAAAGCTAGCCACTTTGAGCAATGTGGGAAGTGCTGGGGCAGTTTGGGACAACAGGGCCAAAATGTCACTTTCACAGTCCCAAAGTGCCATTTTCACAGTAAAAAAAAAAAGATTCATTTTGCTTAGCTTAGTCTGTAACTTGAAAACTATGTACCGTATGGCCCTATAAACTGTGTTGGGATGAAAGCTAGCCACTTTGAGCAATGTGGGAAGTGCTGGGGCAGTTTGGGACAACAGGGCCAAAATGTCACTTTCACAGTCCCAAAGTGCCGTTTTCACAGTAAAAAGGCCTGGTTCACTTTAGCTTAGCTTAGTCTGTAACTTGAAAACTATGTACCGTATGGCCCTATAAACTGTGTTGGGATGAAAGCTAGCCACTTTGAGCAATGTGGGAAGTGCTGGGGCAGTTTGGGACAACAGGGCCAAAATGTCACTTTCACAGTCCCAAAGTGCCGTTTTCACAGTAAAAAGGCCTGGTTCACTTTTGCTTAGCTTAGTCTGTAACTTGAAAACTATGTACCGTATGGCCCTATAAACTGTGTTGGGATGAAAGCTAGCCACTTTGAGCAATGTGGGAAGTGCTGGGGCAGTTTGGGACAACAGGGCCAAAATGTCACTTTCACAGTCCCAA
Organism: Protomyctophum bolini; assembly: GCF_963924005.1. Classification (NCBI taxonomy): domain Eukaryota; kingdom Metazoa; phylum Chordata; class Actinopteri; order Myctophiformes; family Myctophidae; genus Protomyctophum; species Protomyctophum bolini. The sequence continues at coordinate 25,085 of NW_027666031.1, read as the reverse complement.
AGTGCCATTTTCACAGTAAAAAGGCCTGGTTCACTTTTGCTTAGCTTAGTCTGTAACTTGAAAACTATGTACCGTATGGCCCTATAAACTGTGTTGGGATGAAAGCTAGCCACTTTGAGCATTGTGGCAAGAGCTGGGGCAGTTTGGGACAACAGGGAATGAACGGGGCCAAAATGTCACTTTCACAGTCCCAAAGTGCCATTTTCACAGTAAAAAGGCCTGGTTCACTTTTGCTTAGCTTAGTCTGTAACTTGAAAACTATGTACCGTATGGCCCTATAAACTGTGTTGGGATGAAAGCTAGCCACTTTGAGCAATGTGGGAAGTGCTGGGGCAGTTTGGGACAACAGGGCCAAAATGTCACTTTCACAGTCCCAAAGTGCCATTTTCACAGTAAAAAGGCCTGGTTCACTTTTGCTTAGCTTAGTCTGTAACTTGAAAACTATGTACCGTATGGCCCTATAAACTGTGTTGGGATGAAAGCTAGCCACTTTGAGCAATGTGGGAAGTGCTGGGGCAGTTTGGGACAACAGGGCCAAAATGTCACTTTCACAGTCCCAAAGTGCCGTTTTCACAGTAAAAAGGCCTGGTTCACTTTTGCTTAGCTTAGTCTGTAACTTGAAAACTATGTACCGTATGGCCCTATAAACTGTGTTGGGATGAAAGCTAGCCACTTTGAGCAATGTGGGAAGTGCTGGGGCAGTTTGGGACAACAGGGCCAAAATGTCACTTTCACAGTCCCAAAGTGCCATTTTCACAGTAAAAAAAAAAAGATTCATTTTGCTTAGCTTAGTCTGTAACTTGAAAACTATGTACCGTATGGCCCTATAAACTGTGTTGGGATGAAAGCTAGCCACTTTGAGCAATGTGGGAAGTGCTGGGGCAGTTTGGGACAACAGGGCCAAAATGTCACTTTCACAGTCCCAAAGTGCCATTTTCACAGTAAAAAGGCCTGGTTCACTTTTGCTTAGCTTAGTCTGTAACTTGAAAACTATGTACCGTATGGCCCTATAAACTGTGTTGGGATGAAAGCTAGCCACTTTGAGCATTGTGGCAAGAGCTGGGGCAGTTTGGGACAACAGGGAATGAACGGGGCCAAAATGTCACTTTCACAGTCCCAAAGTGCCATTTTCACAGTAAAAAGGCCTGGTTCACTTTTGCTTAGCTTAGTCTGTAACTTGAAAACTATGTACCGTATTGGCCCTATAAACTGTGTTGGGATGAAAGCTAGCCACTTTGAGCAATGTGGGAAGTGCTGGGGCAGTTTGGGACAACAGGGCCAAAATGTCACTTTCACAGTCCCAAAGTGCCATTTTCACAGTAAAAAGGCCTGTTCACTTTTGCTTAGCTTAGTCTGTAACTTGAAAACTATGTACCGTATGGCCCTATAAACTGTGTTGGGATGAAAGCTAGCCACTTTGAGCAATGTGGGAAGTGCTGGGGCAGTTTGGGACAACAGGGCCCAAAATGTCCACTTTCACAGTCCCAAAGTGCCATTTTTCACAGTAAAAAAAAAAGATTCATTTTTGCTTAGCTTAGTCTGTAACTTGAAAACTATGTACCGTATGGCCCTATAAACTGTGTTGGGATGAAAGCTAGCCACTTTGAGCAATGTGGGAAGTGCTGGGGCAGTTTGGGACAACAGGGCCAAAATGTCACTTTCACAGTCCCAAAGTGCCATTTTCACAGTAAAAAGGCCTGGTTCACTTTTGCTTAGCTTAGTCTGTAACTTGAAAACTATGTACCGTATGGCCCTATAAACTGTGTTGGGATGAAAGCTAGCCACTTTGAGCAATGTGGGAAGATGCTGGGGCAGTTTGGGACAACAGGGCCAAAATGTCACTTTCACAGTCCCAAAGTGCCAATTTCACAGTAAAAAGGCCTGGTTCACTTTTGCTTAGCTTAGTCTGTAACTTGAAAACTATGTACCGTATGGCCCTATAAACTGTGTTGGGATGAAAGCTAGCCACGTTGAGCATTGTGGCAAGAGCTGGGGCAGTTTGGGACAACAGGGAATGAACGGGGCCAAAATGTCACTTTCACAGTCCAAAGTGCCATTTTCACAGTAAAAAAGGCCTGGTTCACTTTTGCTTAGCTTAGTCTGTAACTTGAAACTATGTACCGTATGGCCCTATAAACTGTGTTGGGATGAAAGCTAGCCACTTTGAAGCAATGTGGGAAGTGCTGGGGCAGTTTGGGACAACAGGGCCAAAATGTCACTTTCACAGTCCCAAAGTGCCGTTTTCACAGTAAAAAGGCCTGTTCACTTTTTGCTTAGCTAGTCTGTAACTTGAAAACTATGTACCGTATGGCCCTATAAACTGTGTTGGGATGAAAGCTAGCCACTTTGAGCAATGTGGGAAGTGCTGGGGCAGTTTGGGACAACAGGGCCAAAATGTCACTTTCACAGTCCCAAAGTGCCATTTTCACAGTAAAAAAAAAAAGATTCATTTTTGCTTAGCTTAGTCTGTAACTTGAAACTATGTACCGTATGGCCCTATAAACTGTGTTGGGATGAAAGCTAGCCACTTTGAGCAATGTGGGAAGTGCTGGGGCAGTTTGGGACAACAGGGCCAAAATGTCACTTTCACAGTCCCAAAGTGCCGGTTTTCACAGTAAAAAGGCCTGGTTCACTTTTGCTTAGCTTAGTCTGTAACTTGAAACTATGTACCGTATGGCCCAAACTGTGTTGGGATGAAAGCTAGCCACTTTGAGCAATGTGGGAAGTGCTGGGGCAGTTTGGGACAACAGGGCCAAAATGTCACTTTCACAGTCCCAAAGTGCCATTTTCACAGTAAAAAAAAAAAGATTCATTTTGCTTAGCTTAGTCTGTAACTTGAAAACTATGTACCGTATGGCCCTATAAACTGTGTTGGGATGAAAGCTAGCCACTTTGAGCAATGTGGGAAGTGCTGGGGCAGTTTGGGACAACAGGGCCAAAATGTCACTTTCACAGTCCCAAAGTGCCGTTTTCACAGTAAAAAGGCCTGGTTCACTTTAGCTTAGCTTAGTCTGTAACTTGAAAACTATGTACCGTATGGCCCTATAAACTGTGTTGGGATGAAAGCTAGCCACTTTGAGCAATGTGGGAAGTGCTGGGGCAGTTTGGGACAACAGGGCCAAAATGTCACTTTCACAGTCCCAAAGTGCCGTTTTCACAGTAAAAAGGCCTGGTTCACTTTTGCTTAGCTTAGTCTGTAACTTGAAAACTATGTACCGTATGGCCCTATAAACTGTGTTGGGATGAAAGCTAGCCACTTTGAGCAATGTGGGAAGTGCTGGGGCAGTTTGGGACAACAGGGCCAAAATGTCACTTTCACAGTCCCAAAGTGCCATTTTCACAGTAAAAAGGCCTGGTTCACTTTTGCTTAGCTTAGTCTGTAACTTGAAAACTATGTACCGTATGGCCCTATAAACTGTGTTGGGATGAAAGCTAGCCACTTTGAGCATTGTGGCAAGAGCTGGGGCAGTTTGGGACAACAGGGAATGAACGGGGCCAAAATGTCACTTTCACAGTCCCAAAGTGCCATTTTCACAGTAAAAAGGCCTGGTTCACTTTTGCTTAGCTTAGTCTGTAACTTGAAAACTATGTACCGTATGGCCCTATAAACTGTGTTGGGATGAAAGCTAGCCACTTTGAGCAATGTGGGAAGTGCTGGGGCAGTTTGGGACAACAGGGCCAAAATGTCACTTTCACAGTCCCAAAGTGCCATTTTCACAGTAAAAAGGCCTGGTTCACTTTTGCTTAGCTTAGTCTGTAACTTGAAAACTATGTACCGTATGGCCCTATAAACTGTGTTGGGATGAAAGCTAGCCACTTTGAGCAATGTGGGAAGTGCTGGGGCAGTTTGGGACAACAGGGCCAAAATGTCACTTTCACAGTCCCAAAGTGCCGTTTTCACAGTAAAAAGGCCTGGTTCACTTTTGCTTAGCTTAGTCTGTAACTTGAAAACTATGTACCGTATGGCCCTATAAACTGTGTTGGGATGAAAGCTAGCCACTTTGAGCAATGTGGGAAGTGCTGGGGCAGTTTGGGACAACAGGGCCAAAATGTCACTTTCACAGTCCCAAAGTGCCATTTTCACAGTAAAAAAAAAAAGATTCATTTTGCTTAGCTTAGTCTGTAACTTGAAAACTATGTACCGTATGGCCCTATAAACTGTGTTGGGATGAAAGCTAGCCACTTTGAGCAATGTGGGAAGTGCTGGGGCAGTTTGGGACAACAGGGCCAAAATGTCACTTTCACAGTCCCAAAGTGCCATTTTCACAGTAAAAAGGCCTGGTTCACTTTTGCTTAGCTTAGTCTGTAACTTGAAAACTATGTACCGTATGGCCCTATAAACTGTGTTGGGATGAAAGCTAGCCACTTTGAGCATTGTGGCAAGAGCTGGGGCAGTTTGGGACAACAGGGAATGAACGGGGCCAAAATGTCACTTTCACAGTCCCAAAGTGCCATTTTCACAGTAAAAAGGCCTGGTTCACTTTTGCTTAGCTTAGTCTGTAACTTGAAAACTATGTACCGTATGGCCCTATAAACTGTGTTGGGATGAAAGCTAGCCACTTTGAGCAATGTGGGAAGTGCTGGGGCAGTTTGGGACAACAGGGCCAAAATGTCACTTTCACAGTCCCAAAGTGCCATTTTCACAGTAAAAAGGCCTGGTTCACTTTTGCTTAGCTTAGTCTGTAACTTGAAAACTATGTACCGTATGGCCCTATAAACTGTGTTGGGATGAAAGCTAGCCACTTTGAGCAATGTGGGAAGTGCTGGGGCAGTTTGGGACAACAGGGCCAAAATGTCACTTTCACAGTCCCAAAGTGCCATTTTCACAGTAAAAAAAAAAAGATTCATTTTGCTTAGCTTAGTCTGTAACTTGAAAACTATGTACCGTATGGCCCTATAAACTGTGTTGGGATGAAAGCTAGCCACTTTGAGCAATGTGGGAAGTGCTGGGGCAGTTTGGGACAACAGGGCCAAAATGTCACTTTCACAGTCCCAAAGTGCCATTTTCACAGTAAAAAGGCCTGGTTCACTTTTGCTTAGCTTAGTCTGTAACTTGAAAACTATGTACCGTATGGCCCTATAAACTGTGTTGGGATGAAAGCTAGCCACTTTGAGCAATGTGGGAAGTGCTGGGGCAGTTTGGGACAACAGGGCCAAAATGTCACTTTCACAGTCCCAAAGTGCCATTTTCACAGTAAAAAGGCCTGGTTCACTTTTGCTTAGCTTAGTCTGTAACTTGAAAACTATGTACCGTATGGCCCTATAAACTGTGTTGGGATGAAAGCTAGCCACGTTGAGCATTGTGGCAAGAGCTGGGGCAGTTTGGGACAACAGGGAATGAACGGGGCCAAAATGTCACTTTCACAGTCCCAAAGTGCCATTTTCACAGTAAAAAGGCCTGGTTCACTTTTGCTTAGCTTAGTCTGTAACTTGAAAACTATGTACCGTATGGCCCTATAAACTGTGTTGGGATGAAAGCTAGCCACTTTGAGCAATGTGGGAAGTGCTGGGGCAGTTTGGGACAACAGGGCCAAAATGTCACTTTCACAGTCCCAAAGTGCCGTTTTCACAGTAAAAAGGCCTGGTTCACTTTTGCTTAGCTTAGTCTGTAACTTGAAAACTATGTACCGTATGGCCCTATAAACTGTGTTGGGATGAAAGCTAGCCACTTTGAGCAATGTGGGAAGTGCTGGGGCAGTTTGGGACAACAGGGCCAAAATGTCACTTTCACAGTCCCAAAGTGCCATTTTCACAGTAAAAAAAAAAAGATTCATTTTGCTTAGCTTAGTCTGTAACTTGAAAACTATGTACCGTATGGCCCTATAAACTGTGTTGGGATGAAAGCTAGCCACTTTGAGCAATGTGGGAAGTGCTGGGGCAGTTTGGGACAACAGGGCCAAAATGTCACTTTCACAGTCCCAAAGTGCCGTTTTCACAGTAAAAAGGCCTGGTTCACTTTTGCTTAGCTTAGTCTGTAACTTGAAAACTATGTACCGTATGGCCCTATAAACTGTGTTGGGATGAAAGCTAGCCACTTTGAGCAATGTGGGAAGTGCTGGGGCAGTTTGGGACAACAGGGCCAAAATGTCACTTTCACAGTCCCAAAGTGCCATTTTCACAGTAAAAAAAAAAAGATTCATTTTGCTTAGCTTAGTCTGTAACTTGAAAACTATGTACCGTATGGCCCTATAAACTGTGTTGGGATGAAAGCTAGCCACTTTGAGCAATGTGGGAAGTGCTGGGGCAGTTTGGGACAACAGGGCCAAAATGTCACTTTCACAGTCCCAAAGTGCCGTTTTCACAGTAAAAAGGCCTGGTTCACTTTTGCTTAGCTTAGTCTGTAACTTGAAAACTATGTACCGTATGGCCCTATAAACTGTGTTGGGATGAAAGCTAGCCACTTTGAGCAATGTGGGAAGTGCTGGGGCAGTTTGGGACAACAGGGCCAAAATGTCACTTTCACAGTCCCAAAGTGCCGTTTTCACAGTAAAAAGGCCTGGTTCACTTTTGCTTAGCTTAGTCTGTAACTTGAAAACTATGTACCGTATGGCCCTATAAACTGTGTTGGGATGAAAGCTAGCCACTTTGAGCAATGTGGGAAGTGCTGGGGCAGTTTGGGACAACAGGGCCAAAATGTCACTTTCACAGTCCCAAAGTGCCGTTTTCACAGTAAAAAGGCCTGGTTCACTTTTGCTTAGCTTAGTCTGTAACTTGAAAACTATGTACCGTATGGCCCTATAAACTGTGTTGGGATGAAAGCTAGCCACTTTGAGCAATGTGGGAAGTGCTGGGGCAGTTTGGGACAACAGGGCCAAAATGTCACTTTCACAGTCCCAAAGTGCCGTTTTCACAGTAAAAAGGCCTGGTTCACTTTTGCTTAGCTTAGTCTGTAACTTGAAAACTATGTACCGTATGGCCCTATAAACTGTGTTGGGATGAAAGCTAGCCACTTTGAGCAATGTGGGAAGTGCTGGGGCAGTTTGGGACAACAGGGCCAAAATGTCACTTTCACAGTCCCAAAGTGCCGTTTTCACAGTAAAAAGGCCTGGTTCACTTTTGCTTAGCTTAGTCTGTAACTTGAAAACTATGTACCGTATGGCCCTATAAACTGTGTTGGGATGAAAGCTAGCCACTTTGAGCAATGTGGGAAGTGCTGGGGCAGTTTGGGACAACAGGGCCAAAATGTCACTTTCACAGTCCCAAAGTGCCGTTTTCACAGTAAAAAGGCCTGGTTCACTTTTGCTTAGCTTAGTCTGTAACTTGAAAACTATGTACCGTATGGCCCTATAAACTGTGTTGGGATGAAAGCTAGCCACTTTGAGCAATGTGGGAAGTGCTGGGGCAGTTTGGGACAACAGGGCCAAAATGTCACTTTCACAGTCCCAAAGTGCCATTTTCACAGTAAAAAGGCCTGGTTCACTTTTGCTTAGCTTAGTCTGTAACTTGAAAACTATGTACTGTATGGCCCTATAAACTGTGTTGGGATGAAAGCTAGCCACTTTGAGCATTGTGGCAAGAGCTGGGGCAGTTTGGGACAACAGGGAATGAACGGGGCCAAAATGTCACTTTCACAGTCCCAAAGTGCCATTTTCACAGTAAAAAGGCCTGGTTCACTTTTGCTTAGCTTAGTCTGTAACTTGAAAACTATGTACCGTATGGCCCTATAAACTGTGTTGGGATGAAAGCTAGCCACTTTGAGCAATGTGGGAAGTGCTGGGGCAGTTTGGGACAACAGGGCCAAAATGTCACTTTCACAGTCCCAAAGTGCCATTTTCACAGTAAAAAAAAAAAGATTCATTTTGCTTAGCTTAGTCTGTAACTTGAAAACTATGTACCGTATGGCCCTATAAACTGTGTTGGGATGAAAGCTAGCCACTTTGAGCAATGTGGGAAGTGCTGGGGCAGTTTGGGACAACAGGGCCAAAATGTCACTTTCACAGTCCCAAAGTGCCGTTTTCACAGTAAAAAGGCCTGGTTCACTTTTGCTTAGCTTAGTCTGTAACTTGAAAACTATGTACCGTATGGCCCTATAAACTGTGTTGGGATGAAAGCTAGCCACTTTGAGCAATGTGGGAAGTGCTGGGGCAGTTTGGGACAACAGGGCCAAAATGTCACTTTCACAGTCCCAAAGTGCCATTTTCACAGTAAAAAAAAAAAGATTCATTTTGCTTAGCTTAGTCTGTAACTTGAAAACTATGTACCGTATGGCCCTATAAACTGTGTTGGGATGAAAGCTAGCCACTTTGAGCAATGTGGGAAGTGCTGGGGCAGTTTGGGACAACAGGGCCAAAATGTCACTTTCACAGTCCCAAAGTGCCATTTTCACAGTAAAAAGGCCTGGTTCACTTTTGCTTAGCTTAGTCTGTAACTTGAAAACTATGTACCGTATGGCCCTATAAACTGTGTTGGGATGAAAGCTAGCCACTTTGAGCAATGTGGGAAGTGCTGGGGCAGTTTGGGACAACAGGGCCAAAATGTCACTTTCACAGTCCCAAAGTGCCATTTTCACAGTAAAAAGGCCTGGTTCACTTTTGCTTAGCTTAGTCTGTAACTTGAAAACTATGTACCGTATGGCCCTATAAACTGTGTTGGGATGAAAGCTAGCCACGTTGAGCATTGTGGCAAGAGCTGGGGCAGTTTGGGACAACAGGGAATGAACGGGGCCAAAATGTCACTTTCACAGTCCCAAAGTGCCATTTTCACAGTAAAAAGGCCTGGTTCACTTTTGCTTAGCTTAGTCTGTAACTTGAAAACTATGTACCGTATGGCCCTATAAACTGTGTTGGGATGAAAACTAGCCACTTTGAGCAATGTGGGAAGTGCTGGGGCAGTTTGGGACAACAGGGCCAAAATGTCACTTTCAAAGTCCCAAAGTGCCATTTTCACAGTAAAAAGGCCTGGTTCACTTTTGCTTAGCTTAGTCTGTAACTTGAAAACTATGTACCGTATGGCCCTATAAACTGTGTTGGGATGAAAGCTAGCCACTTTGAGCAATGTGGGAAGTGCTGGGGCAGTTTGGGACAACAGGGCCAAAATGTCACTTTCACAGTCCCAAAGTGCCGTTTTCACAGTAAAAAGGCCTGGTTCACTTTTGCTTAGCTTAGTCTGTAACTTGAAAACTATGTACCGTATGGCCCTATAAACTGTGTTGGGATGAAAGCTAGCCACTTTGAGCATTGTGGCAAGAGCTGGGGCAGTTTGGGACAACAGGGAACGAACAGGGCCAAAATGTCACTTTCACAGTCCCAAAGTGCCATTTTCACAGTAAAAAAAAAAAGATTAATTTTGCTTAGCTTAGTCTGCAACTTGAAAACTATGTACCGTATGGCCCTATAAACTGTGTTGGGATGAAAGCTAGCCACTTTGAGCAATGTGGGAAGTGCTGGGGCAGTTTGGGACAACAGGGCCAAAATGTCACTTTCAAAGTCCCAAAGTGCCATTTTCACAGTAAAAAGGCCTGGTTCACTTTTGCTTAGCTTAGTCTGTAACTTGAAAACTATGTACCGTATGGCCCTATAAACTGTGTTGGGATGAAAGCTAGCCACTTTGAGCAATGTGGGAAGTGCTGGGGCAGTTTGGGACAACAGGGCCAAAATGTCACTTTCACAGTCCCAAAGTGCCATTTTCACAGTAAAAAAAAAAAGATTAATTTTGCTTAGCTTAGTCTGCAACTTGAAAACTATGTACCGTATGGCCCTATAAACTGTGTTGGGATGAAAGCTAGCCACTTTGAGCAATGTGGGAAGTGCTGGGGCAGTTTGGGACAACAGGGCCAAAATGTCACTTTCACAGTCCCAAAGTGCCATTTTCACAGTAAAAAGGCCTGGTTCACTTTTGCTTAGCTTAGTCTGTAACTTGAAAACTATGTACCGTATGGCCCTATAAACTGTGTTGGGATGAAAGCTAGCCACGTTGAGCATTGTGGCAAGAGCTGGGGCAGTTTGGGACAACAGGGAATGAACGGGGCCAAAATGTCACTTTCACAGTCCCAAAGTGCCATTTTCACAGTAAAAAGGCCTGGTTCACTTTTGCTTAGCTTAGTCTGTAACTTGAAAACTATGTACCGTATGGCCCTATAAACTGTGTTGGGATGAAAGCTAGCCACTTTGAGCAATGTGGGAAGTGCTGGGGCAGTTTGGGACAACAGGGCCAAAATGTCACTTTCACAGTCCCAAAGTGCCGTTTTCACAGTAAAAAGGCCTGGTTCACTTTTGCTTAGCTTAGTCTGTAACTTGAAAACTATGTACCGTATGGCCCTATAAACTGTGTTGGGATGAAAGCTAGCCACTTTGAGCAATGTGGGAAGTGCTGGGGCTGTTTGGGACAACAGGGCCAAAATGTCACTTTCACAGTCCCAAAGTGCCATTTTCACAGTAAAAAAAAAAAGATTAATTTTGCTTAGCTTAGTCTGTAACTTGAAAACTATGTACCGTATGGCCCTATAAACTGTGTTGGGATGAAAGCTAGCCACTTTGAGCAATGTGGGAAGTGCTGGGGCAGTTTGGGACAACAGGGCCAAAATGTCACTTTCACAGTCCCAAAGTGCCATTTTCACAGTAAAAAGGCCTGGTTCACTTTTGCTTAGCTTAGTCTGTAACTTGAAAACTATGTACCGTATGGCCCTATAAACTGTGTTGGGATGAAAGCTAGCCACTTTGAGCAATGTGGGAAGTGCTGGGGCAGTTTGGGACAACAGGGCCAAAATGTCACTTTCACAGTCCCAAAGTGCCATTTTCACAGTAAAAAGGCCTGGTTCACTTTTGCTTAGCTTAGTCTGTAACTTGAAAACTATGTACCGAATGGCCCTATAAACTGTGTTGGGATGAAAGCTAGCCACTTTGAGCAATGTGGGAAGTGCTGGGGCAGTTTGGGACAACAGGGCCAAAATGTCACTTTCACAGTCCCAAAGTGCCATTTTCACAGTAAAAAAAAAAAGATTAATTTTGCTTAGCTTAGTCTGTAACTTGAAAACTATGTACCGTATGGCCCTATAAACTGTGTTGGGATGAAAGCTAGCCACTTTGAGCAATGTGGGAAGTGCTGGGGCAGTTTGGGACAACAGGGCCAAAATGTCACTTTCACAGTCCCAAAGTGCCATTTTCACAGTAAAAAGGCCTGGTTCACTTTTGCTTAGCTTAGTCTGTAACTTGAAAACTATGTACCGTATGGCCCTATAAACTGTGTTGGGATGAAAGCTAGCCACTTTGAGCAATGTGGGAAGTGCTGGGGCAGTTTGGGACAACAGGGCCAAAATGTCACTTTCACAGTCCCAAAGTGCCATTTTCACAGTAAAAAGGCCTGGTTCACTTTTGCTTAGCTTAGTCTGTAACTTGAAAACTATGTACCGTATGGCCCTATAAACTGTGTTGGGATGAAAGCTAGCCACGTTGAGCATTGTGGCAAGAGCTGGGGCAGTTTGGGACAACAGGGAATGAACGGGGCCAAAATGTCACTTTCACAGTCCCAAAGTGCCATTTTCACAGTAAAAAGGCCTGGTTCACTTTTGCTTAGCTTAGTCTGTAACTTGAAAACTATGTACCGTATGGCCCTATAAACTGTGTTGGGATGAAAGCTAGCCACTTTGAGCAATGTGGGAAGTGCTGGGGCAGTTTGGGACAACAGGGCCAAAATGTCACTTTCACAGTCCCAAAGTGCCGTTTTCACAGTAAAAAGGCCTGGTTCACTTTTGCTTAGCTTAGTCTGTAACTTGAAAACTATGTACCGTATGGCCCTATAAACTGTGTTGGGATGAAAGCTAGCCACTTTGAGCAATGTGGGAAGTGCTGGGGCAGTTTGGGACAACAGGGCCAAAATGTCACTTTCACAGTCCCAAAGTGCCATTTTCACAGTAAAAAAAAAAAGATTCATTTTGCTTAGCTTAGTCTGTAACTTGAAAACTATGTACCGTATGGCCCTATAAACTGTGTTGGGATGAAAGCTAGCCACTTTGAGCAATGTGGGAAGTGCTGGGGCAGTTTGGGACAACAGGGCCAAAATGTCACTTTCACAGTCCCAAAGTGCCGTTTTCACAGTAAAAAGGCCTGGTTCACTTTTGCTTAGCTTAGTCTGTAACTTGAAAACTATGTACCGTATGGCCCTATAAACTGTGTTGGGATGAAAGCTAGCCACTTTGAGCAATGTGGGAAGTGCTGGGGCAGTTTGGGACAACAGGGCCAAAATGTCACTTTCACAGTCCCAAAGTGCCATTTTCACAGTAAAAAAAAAAAGATTCATTTTGCTTAGCTTAGTCTGTAACTTGAAAACTATGTACCGTATGGCCCTATAAACTGTGTTGGGATGAAAGCTAGCCACTTTGAGCAATGTGGGAAGTGCTGGGGCAGTTTGGGACAACAGGGCCAAAATGTCACTTTCACAGTCCCAAAGTGCCATTTTCACAGTAAAAAGGCCTGGTTCACTTTTGCTTAGCTTAGTCTGTAACTTGAAAACTATGTACCGTATGGCCCTATAAACTGTGTTGGGATGAAAGCTAGCCACTTTGAGCAATGTGGGAAGTGCTGGGGCAGTTTGGGACAACAGGGCCAAAATGTCACTTTCACAGTCCCAAAGTGCCATTTTCACAGTAAAAAGGCCTGGTTCACTTTTGCTTAGCTTAGTCTGTAACTTGAAAACTATGTACCGAATGGCCCTATAAACTGTGTTGGGATGAAAGCTAGCCACTTTGAGCAATGTGGGAAGTGCTGGGGCAGTTTGGGACAACAGGGCCAAAATGTCACTTTCACAGTCCCAAAGTGCCATTTTCACAGTAAAAAAAAAAAGATTCATTTTGCTTAGCTTAGTCTGTAACTTGAAAACTATGTACCGTATGGCCCTATAAACTGTGTTGGGATGAAAGCTAGCCACTTTGAGCAATGTGGGAAGTGCTGGGGCAGTTTGGGACAACAGGGCCAAAATGTCACTTTCACAGTCCCAAAGTGCCATTTTCACAGTAAAAAGGCCTGGTTCACTTTTGCTTAGCTTAGTCTGTAACTTGAAAACTATGTACCGTATGGCCCTATAAACTGTGTTGGGATGAAAGCTAGCCACGTTGAGCATTGTGGCAAGAGCTGGGGCAGTTTGGGACAACAGGGAATGAACGGGGCCAAAATGTCACTTTCACAGTCCCAAAGTGCCATTTTCACAGTAAAAAGGCCTGGTTCACTTTTGCTTAGCTTAGTCTGTAACTTGAAAACTATGTACCGTATGGCCCTATAAACTGTGTTGGGATGAAAGCTAGCCACTTTGAGCAATGTGGGAAGTGCTGGGGCAGTTTGGGACAACAGGGCCAAAATGTCACTTTCACAGTCCCAAAGTGCCGTTTTCACAGTAAAAAGGCCTGGTTCACTTTTGCTTAGCTTAGTCTGTAACTTGAAAACTATGTACCGTATGGCCCTATAAACTGTGTTGGGATGAAAGCTAGCCACTTTGAGCAATGTGGGAAGTGCTGGGGCAGTTTGGGACAACAGGGCCAAAATGTCACTTTCACAGTCCCAAAGTGCCATTTTCACAGTAAAAAAAAAAAGATTCATTTTGCTTAGCTTAGTCTGTAACTTGAAAACTATGTACCGTATGGCCCTATAAACTGTGTTGGGATGAAAGCTAGCCACTTTGAGCAATGTGGGAAGTGCTGGGGCAGTTTGGGACAACAGGGCCAAAATGTCACTTTCACAGTCCCAAAGTGCCGTTTTCACAGTAAAAAGGCCTGGTTCACTTTTGCTTAGCTTAGTCTGTAACTTGAAAACTATGTACCGTATGGCCCTATAAACTGTGTTGGGATGAAAGCTAGCCACTTTGAGCAATGTGGGAAGTGCTGGGGCAGTTTGGGACAACAGGGCCAAAATGTCACTTTCACAGTCCCAAAGTGCCATTTTCACAGTAAAAAAAAAAAGATTAATTTTGCTTAGCTTAGTCTGTAACTTGAAAACTATGTACCGTATGGCCCTATAAACTGTGTTGGGATGAAAGCTAGCCACTTTGAGCAATGTGGGAAGTGCTGGGGCAGTTTGGGACAACAGGGCCAAAATGTCACTTTCACAGTCCCAAAGTGCCATTTTCACAGTAAAAAGGCCTGGTTCACTTTTGCTTAGCTTAGTCTGTAACTTGAAAACTATGTACCGTATGGCCCTATAAACTGTGTTGGGATGAAAGCTAGCCACTTTGAGCAATGTGGGAAGTGCTGGGGCAGTTTGGGACAACAGGGCCAAAATGTCACTTTCACAGTCCCAAAGTGCCATTTTCACAGTAAAAAGGCCTGGTTCACTTTTGCTTAGCTTAGTCTGTAACTTGAAAACTATGTACCGAATGGCCCTATAAACTGTGTTGGGATGAAAGCTAGCCACTTTGAGCAATGTGGGAAGTGCTGGGGCAGTTTGGGACAACAGGGCCAAAATGTCACTTTCACAGTCCCAAAGTGCCATTTTCACAGTAAAAAAAAAAAGATTCATTTTGCTTAGCTTAGTCTGTAACTTGAAAACTATGTACCGTATGGCCCTATAAACTGTGTTGGGATGAAAGCTAGCCACTTTGAGCAATGTGGGAAGTGCTGGGGCAGTTTGGGACAACAGGGCCAAAATGTCACTTTCACAGTCCCAAAGTGCCATTTTCACAGTAAAAAGGCCTGGTTCACTTTTGCTTAGCTTAGTCTGTAACTTGAAAACTATGTACCGTATGGCCCTATAAACTGTGTTGGGATGAAAGCTAGCCACTTTGAGCAATGTGGGAAGTGCTGGGGCAGTTTGGGACAACAGGGCCAAAATGTCACTTTCACAGTCCCAAAGTGCCATTTTCACAGTAAAAAGGCCTGGTTCACTTTTGCTTAGCTTAGTCTGTAACTTGAAAACTATGTACCGTATGGCCCTATAAACTGTGTTGGGATGAAAGCTAGCCACGTTGAGCATTGTGGCAAGAGCTGGGGCAGTTTGGGACAACAGGGAATGAACGGGGCCAAAATGTCACTTTCACAGTCCCAAAGTGCCATTTTCACAGTAAAAAGGCCTGGTTCACTTTTGCTTAGCTTAGTCTGTAACTTGAAAACTATGTACCGTATGGCCCTATAAACTGTGTTGGGATGAAAGCTAGCCACTTTGAGCAATGTGGGAAGTGCTGGGGCAGTTTGGGACAACAGGGCCAAAATGTCACTTTCACAGTCCCAAAGTGCCATTTTCACAGTAAAAAAAAAAAGATTCATTTTGCTTAGCTTAGTCTGTAACTTGAAAACTATGTACCGTATGGCCCTATAAACTGTGTTGGGATGAAAGCTAGCCACTTTGAGCAATGTGGGAAGTGCTGGGGCAGTTTGGGACAACAGGGCCAAAATGTCACTTTCACAGTCCCAAAGTGCCATTTTCACAGTAAAAAGGCCTGGTTCACTTTTGCTTAGCTTAGTCTGTAACTTGAAAACTATGTACCGTATGGCCCTATAAACTGTGTTGGGATGAAAGCTAGCCACTTTGAGCAATGTGGGAAGTGCTGGGGCAGTTTGGGACAACAGGGCCAAAATGTCACTTTCACAGTCCCAAAGTGCCATTTTCACAGTAAAAAGGCCTGGTTCACTTTTGCTTAGCTTAGTCTGTAACTTGAAAACTATGTACCGAATGGCCCTATAAACTGTGTTGGGATGAAAGCTAGCCACTTTGAGCAATGTGGGAAGTGCTGGGGCAGTTTGGGACAACAGGGCCAAAATGTCACTTTCACAGTCCCAAAGTGCCATTTTCACAGTAAAAAAAAAAAGATTCATTTTGCTTAGCTTAGTCTGTAACTTGAAAACTATGTACCGTATGGCCCTATAAACTGTGTTGGGATGAAAGCTAGCCACTTTGAGCAATGTGGGAAGTGCTGGGGCAGTTTGGGACAACAGGGCCAAAATGTCACTTTCACAGTCCCAAAGTGCCGTTTTCACAGTAAAAAGGCCTGGTTCACTTTTGCTTAGCTTAGTCTGTAACTTGAAAACTATGTACCGTATGGCCCTATAAACTGTGTTGGGATGAAAGCTAGCCACTTTGAGCAATGTGGGAAGTGCTGGGGCAGTTTGGGACAACAGGGCCAAAATGTCACTTTCACAGTCCCAAAGTGCCATTTTCACAGTAAAAAGGCCTGGTTCACTTTTGCTTAGCTTAGTCTGTAACTTGAAAACTATGTACCGTATGGCCCTATAAACTGTGTTGGGATGAAAGCTAGCCACGTTGAGCATTGTGGCAAGAGCTGGGGCAGTTTGGGACAACAGGGAATGAACGGGGCCAAAATGTCACTTTCACAGTCCCAAAGTGCCATTTTCACAGTAAAAAGGCCTGGTTCACTTTTGCTTAGCTTAGTCTGTAACTTGAAAACTATGTACCGTATGGCCCTATAAACTGTGTTGGGATGAAAGCTAGCCACTTTGAGCAATGTGGGAAGTGCTGGGGCAGTTTGGGACAACAGGGCCAAAATGTCACTTTCACAGTCCCAAAGTGCCGTTTTCACAGTAAAAAGGCCTGGTTCACTTTTGCTTAGCTTAGTCTGTAACTTGAAAACTATGTACCGTATGGCCCTATAAACTGTGTTGGGATGAAAGCTAGCCACTTTGAGCAATGTGGGAAGTGCTGGGGCAGTTTGGGACAACAGGGCCAAAATGTCACTTTCACAGTCCCAAAGTGCCATTTTCACAGTAAAAAAAAAAAGATTCATTTTGCTTAGCTTAGTCTGTAACTTGAAAACTATGTACCGTATGGCCCTATAAACTGTGTTGGGATGAAAGCTAGCCACTTTGAGCAATGTGGGAAGTGCTGGGGCAGTTTGGGACAACAGGGCCAAAATGTCACTTTCACAGTCCCAAAGTGCCATTTTCACAGTAAAAAGGCCTGGTTCACTTTTGCTTAGCTTAGTCTGTAACTTGAAAACTATGTACCGTATGGCCCTATAAACTGTGTTGGGATGAAAGCTAGCCACTTTGAGCAATGTGGGAAGTGCTGGGGCAGTTTGGGACAACAGGGCCAAAATGTCACTTTCACAGTCCCAAAGTGCCATTTTCACAGTAAAAAGGCCTGGTTCACTTTTGCTTAGCTTAGTCTGTAACTTGAAAACTATGTACCGTATGGCCCTATAAACTGTGTTGGGATGAAAGCTAGCCACGTTGAGCATTGTGGCAAGAGCTGGGGCAGTTTGGGACAACAGGGAATGAACGGGGCCAAAATGTCACTTTCACAGTCCCAAAGTGCCATTTTCACAGTAAAAAGGCCTGGTTCACTTTTGCTTAGCTTAGTCTGTAACTTGAAAACTATGTACCGTATGGCCCTATAAACTGTGTTGGGATGAAAGCTAGCCACTTTGAGCAATGTGGGAAGTGCTGGGGCAGTTTGGGACAACAGGGCCAAAATGTCACTTTCACAGTCCCAAAGTGCCGTTTTCACAGTAAAAAGGCCTGGTTCACTTTTGCTTAGCTTAGTCTGTAACTTGAAAACTATGTACCGTATGGCCCTATAAACTGTGTTGGGATGAAAGCTAGCCACTTTGAGCAATGTGGGAAGTGCTGGGGCAGTTTGGGACAACAGGGCCAAAATGTCACTTTCACAGTCCCAAAGTGCCATTTTCACAGTAAAAAAAAAAGATTAATTTTGCTTAGCTTAGTCTGTAACTTGAAAACTATGTACCGTATGGCCCTATAAACTGTGTTGGGATGAAAGCTAGCCACTTTGAGCAATGTGGGAAGTGCTGGGGCAGTTTGGGACAACAGGGCCAAAATGTCACTTTCACAGTCCCAAAGTGCCATTTTCACAGTAAAAAGGCCTGGTTCACTTTTGCTTAGCTTAGTCTGTAACTTGAAAACTATGTACCGTATGGCCCTATAAACTGTGTTGGGATGAAAGCTAGCCACTTTGAGCAATGTGGGAAGTGCTGGGGCAGTTTGGGACAACAGGGCCAAAATGTCACTTTCACAGTCCCAAAGTGCCATTTTCACAGTAAAAAGGCCTGGTTCACTTTTGCTTAGCTTAGTCTGTAACTTGAAAACTATGTACCGAATGGCCCTATAAACTGTGTTGGGATGAAAGCTAGCCACTTTGAGCAATGTGGGAAGTGCTGGGGCAGTTTGGGACAACAGGGCCAAAATGTCACTTTCACAGTCCCAAAGTGCCATTTTCACAGTAAAAAAAAAAAGATTCATTTTGCTTAGCTTAGTCTGTAACTTGAAAACTATGTACCGTATGGCCCTATAAACTGTGTTGGGATGAAAGCTAGCCACTTTGAGCAATGTGGGAAGTGCTGGGGCAGTTTGGGACAACGAGGCCAAAATGTCACTTTCACAGTCCCAAAGTGCCATTTTCACAGTAAAAAGGCCTGGTTCACTTTTGCTTAGCTTAGTCTGTAACTTGAAAACTATGTACCGTATGGCCCTATAAACTGTGTTGGGATGAAAGCTAGCCACTTTGAGCAATGTGGGAAGTGCTGGGGCAGTTTGGGACAACAGGGCCAAAATGTCACTTTCACAGTCCCAAAGTGCCATTTTCACAGTAAAAAGGCCTGGTTCACTTTTGCTTAGCTTAGTCTGTAACTTGAAAACTATGTACCGTATGGCCCTATAAACTGTGTTGGGATGAAAGCTAGCCACGTTGAGCATTGTGGCAAGAGCTGGGGCAGTTTGGGACAACAGGAATGAACGGGGCCAAAATGTCACTTTCACAGTCCCAAAGTGCCATTTTCACAGTAAAAAGGCCTGGTTCACTTTTGCTTAGCTTAGTCTGTAACTTGAAAACTATGTACCGTATGGCCCTATAAACTGTGTTGGGATGAAAGCTAGCCACTTTGAGCAATGTGGGAAGTGCTGGGGCAGTTTGGGACAACAGGGCCAAAATGTCACTTTCACAGTCCCAAAGTGCCGTTTTCACAGTAAAAAGGCCTGGTTCACTTTTGCTTAGCTTAGTCTGTAACTTGAAAAACTATGTACCGTATGGCCCTATAAACTGTGTTGGGATGAAAGCTAGCCACTTTGAGCAATGTGGGAAGTGCTGGGGCAGTTTGGGACAACAGGGCCAAAATGTCACTTTCACAGTCCCAAAGTGCCATTTTCACAGTAAAAAGAAAAAGATTCATTTTGCTTAGCTTAGTCTGTAACTTGAAAACTATGTACCGTATGGCCCTATAAACTGTGTTGGGATGAAAGCTAGCCACTTTGAGCAATGTGGGAAGTGCTGGGGCAGTTTGGGACAACAGGGCCAAAATGTCACTTTCACAGTCCCAAAGTGCCGTTTTCACAGTAAAAAGGCCTGGTTCACTTTTGCTTAGCTTAGTCTGTAACTTGAAAACTATGTACCGTATGGCCCTATAAACTGTGTTGGGATGAAAGCTAGCCACTTTGAGCAATGTGGGAAGTGCTGGGGCAGTTTGGGACAACAGGGCCAAAATGTCACTTTCACAGTCCCAAAGTGCCATTTTCACAGTAAAAAAAAAAGATTCATTTTGCTTAGCTTAGTCTGTAACTTGAAAACTATGTACCGTATGGCCCTATAAACTGTGTTGGGATGAAAGCTAGCCACTTTGAGCAATGTGGGAAGTGCTGGGGCAGTTTGGGACAACAGGGCCAAAATGTCACTTTCACAGTCCCAAAGTGCCATTTTCACAGTAAAAAGGCCTGGTTCACTTTTGCTTAGCTTAGTCTGTAACTTGAAAACTATGTACCGTATGGCCCTATAAACTGTGTTGGGATGAAAGCTAGCCACTTTGAGCAATGTGGGAAGTGCTGGGGCAGTTTGGGACAACAGGGCCAAAATGTCACTTTCACAGTCCCAAAGTGCCATTTTCACAGTAAAAAGGCCTGGTTCACTTTTGCTTAGCTTAGTCTGTAACTTGAAAACTATGTACCGTATGGCCCTATAAACTGTGTTGGGATGAAAGCTAGCCACTTTGAGCAATGTGGGAAGTGCTGGGGCAGTTTGGGACAACAGGGCCAAAATGTCACTTTCACAGTCCCAAAGTGCCATTTTCACAGTAAAAAGGCCTGTTCACTTTTGCTTAGCTTAGTCTGTACTTGAAAACTATGTACCGAATGGCCCTATAAACTGTGTTGGGATGAAAGCTAGCCACTTTGAGCAATGTGGGAAGTGCTGGGGCAGTTTGGGACAACAGGGCCAAAATGTCACTTTCACAGTCCCAAAGTGCCATTTTCACAGTAAAAAAGGCTGGTTCACTTTTGCTTAGCTTAGTCTGTAACTTGAAAACTATGTACCGTATGGCCCTATAAACTGTGTTGGGATGAAAGCTAGCCACTTTGAGCAATGTGGGAAGTGCTGGGGCAGTTTGGGACAACAGGGCCAAAATGTCACTTTCACAGTCCCAAAGTGCCATTTTCACAGTAAAAAGGCCTGGTTCACTTTTGCTTAGCTTAGTCTGTAACTTGAAAACTATGTACCGTATGGCCCTATAAACTGTGTTGGGATGAAAGCTAGCCACTTTGAGCAATGTGGGAAGTGCTGGGGCAGTTTGGGACAACAGGGCCAAAATGTCACTTTCACAGTCCCAAAGTGCCATTTTCACAGTAAAAAGGCCTGGTTCACTTTTGCTTAGCTTAGTCTGTAACTTGAAAACTATGTACCGTATGGCCCTATAAACTGTGTTGGGATGAAAGCTAGCCACGTTGAGCATTGTGGCAAGAGCTGGGGCAGTTTGGGACAACAGGGAATGAACGGGCCAAAATGTCACTTTCACAGTCCCAAAGTGCCATTTTCACAGTAAAAAGGCCTGGTTCACTTTTGCTTAGCTTAGTCTGTAACTTGAAAACTATGTACCGTATGGCCCTATAAACTGTGTTGGGATGAAGCTAGCCACTTTGAGCAATGTGGGAAGTGCTGGGGCAGTTTGGGACAACAGGGGCCAAAATGTCACTTTCACAGTCCCAAAGTGCCATTTTCACAGTAAAAAGGCCTGGTTCACTTTTGCTTAGCTTAGTCTGTAACTTGAAAACTATGTACCGTATGGCCCTATAAACTGTGTTGGGATGAAAGCTAGCCACTTTGAGCAATGTGGGAAGTGCTGGGGCAGTTGGGACAACAGGGCCAAAATGTCACTTTCACAGTCCCAAAGTGCCATTTTCACAGTAAAAAGGCCTGGTTCACTTTTGCTTAGCTTAGTCTGTAACTTGAAAACTATGTACCGTATGGCCCTATAAACTGTGTTGGGATGAAAGCTAGCCACGTTGAGCATTGTGGCAAGAGCTGGGGCAGTTTGGGACAACAGGGAATGACGGGCAAAATGTCACTTTCACAGTCCCAAAGTGCCATTTTCACAGTAAAAAAGGCCTGGTTCACTTTTGCTTAGCTTAGTCTGTAACTTGAAAACTATGTACCGTATGGCCCTATAAACTGTGTTGGGATGAAAGCTAGCCACTTTGAGCAATGTGGGAAGTGCTGGGGCAGTTTGGGACAACAGGGCCAAAATGTCACTTTCACAGTCCCAAAGTGCCATTTTCACAGTAAAAAAAAAAGATTCATTTTGCTTAGCTTAGTCTGTAACTTGAAAACTATGTACCGTATGGCCCTATAAACTGTGTTGGGATGAAAGCTAGCCACTTTGAGCAATGTGGGAAGTGCTGGGGCAGTTTGGGACAACAGGGCCAAAATGTCACTTTCACAGTCCCAAAGTGCCGTTTTCACAGTAAAAAGGCCTGGTTCACTTTTGCTTAGCTTAGTCTGTAACTTGAAAACTATGTACCGTATGGCCCTATAAACTGTGTTGGATGAAAGCTAGCCACTTTGAGCAATGTGGGAAGTGCTGGGGCAGTTTGGGACAACAGGGCCAAAATGTCACTTTCACAGTCCCAAAGTGCCATTTTCACAGTAAAATAAAAAAGATTCATTTTGCTTAGCTTAGTCTGTAACTTGAAAACTATGTACCGTATTGGCCCTATAAACTGTGTTGGGATGAAAGCTAGCCACTTTGAGCAATGTGGGAAGTGCTGGGGCAGTTTGGGACAACAGGGCCAAAATGTCACTTTCACAGTCCCAAAGTGCCATTTTCACAGTAAAAAGGCCTGGTTCACTTTTGCTTAGCTTAGTCTGTAACTTGAAAACTATGTACCGTATGGCCTATAAACTGTGTTGGGATGAAAGCTAGCCACTTTGAGCAATGTGGGAAGTGCTGGGGCAGTTTGGGACAACAGGGCCAAAATGTCACTTTCACAGTCCCAAAGTGCATTTTCACAGTAAAAAGGCCTGGTTCACTTTTGCTTAGCTTAGTCTGTAACTTGAAAACTATGTACCGATGGCCCTATAAACTGTGTTGGGATGAAAGCTAGCCACTTGAGCAATGTGGGAAGTGCTGGGGCAGTTTGGGACAACAGGGCCAAAATGTCACTTTCACAGTCCCAAAGTGCCATTTTCACAGTAAAAAAAAAGATTCATTTTGCTTAGCTTAGTCTGTAACTTGAAAACTATGTACCCGTATGGCCCTATAAACTGTGTTGGGATGAAAGCTAGCCACTTTGAGCAATGTGGGAAGTGCTGGGGCAGTTTGGGACAACAGGGCCAAATGTCACTTTCACAGTCCCAAAGTGCCGTTTTCACAGTAAAAAGGCCTGGTTCACTTTTGCTTAGCTTAGTCTGTAACTTGAAAACTATGTACCGTATGGCCCTATAAACTGTGTTGGGATGAAAGCTAGCCACTTTGAGCAATGTGGGAAGTGCTGGGCAGTTTGGGACAACAGGGCCAAAATGTCACTTTCACAGTCCCAAAGTGCCATTTTCACAGTAAAAAGGCCTGTGTTCACTTTTGCTTAGCTTAGTCTGTAACTTGAAAACTATGTACCGTATGGCCCTATAAACTGTGTTGGGATGAAAGCTAGCCACGTTGAGCATTGTGGCAAGAGCTGGGGCAGTTTGGGACAACAGGAATGAACGGGGCCAAAATGTCACTTTCACAGTCCAAAGTGCCATTTTCACAGTAAAAGGCCTGGTTCACTTTTGCTTAGCTTAGTCTGTAACTTGAAAACTATGTACCGTATGGCCCTATAAACTGTGTTGGGATGAAAGCTAGCCACTTTGAGCAATGTGGAAGTGCTGGGGCAGTTTGGGACAACAGGGCCAAAATGTCACTTTCACAGTCCCAAAGTGCCGTTTTCACGAGTAAAAAGGCCTGGTTCACTTTTGCTTAGCTTAGTCTGTAACTTGAAAACTATGTACCGTATGGCCCTATAAACTGTGTTGGGATGAAAGCTAGCCACTTTGAGCAATGTGGGAAGTGCTGGGGCAGTTTGGGACAACAGGGCCAAAATGTCACTTTCACAGTCCCAAAGTGCCATTTTCACAGTAAAAAAAAAAAGATTCATTTTGCTTAGCTTAGTCTGTAACTTGAAAAACTAATGTACCGTATGGCCCTATAAACTGTGTTGGATGAAAGCTAGCCACTTTGAGCAATGTGGGAAGTGCTGGGGCAGTTTGGGACAACAGGGCCAAAATGTCACTTTCACAGTCCCAAAGTGCCGTTTTCACAGTAAAAGGCCTGGTTCACTTTTGCTTAGCTTAGTCTGTAACTTGAAAACTATGTACCGTATGGCCCTATAAACTGTGTTGGGATGAAAGCTAGCCACTTTGAGCAATGTGGGAAGTGCTGGGGCAGTTTGGGACAACAGGGGCCAAAATGTCACTTTCACAGTCCCAAAGTGCCATTTTCACAGTAAAAAAAAAAAGATTCATTTTGCTTAGCTTAGTCTGTAACTTGAAAACTATGTACCGTATGGCCCTATAAACTGTGTTGGGATGAAAGCTAGCCACTTTGAGCAATGTGGGAAGTGCTGGGGCAGTTTGGGACAAACAGGGCCAAAATGTCACTTTCACAGTCCCAAAGTGCCATTTTCACAGTAAAAAGGCCTGGTTCACTTAAGGCCTGGTTCACTTTTGCTTAGCTTAGTCTGTAACTTGAAAACTATGTACCGAATGGCCCTATAAACTGTGTTGGGATGAAAGCTAGCCACTTTGAGCAATGTGGGAAGTGCTGGGGCAGTTTGGGACAACAGGGCCAAAATGTCACTTTCACAGTCCAAAGTGCCATTTTCACAGTAAAAAAAAAAGATTCATTTTGCTTAGCTTAGTCTGTAACTTGAAAACTATGTACCGTATGGCCCTATAAACTGTGTTGGGATGAAAGCTAGCCACTTTGAGCAATGTGGGAAGTGCTGGGGCAGTTTGGGACAACAGGGCCAAAATGTCACTTTCACAGTCCCAAAGTGCCATTTTCACAGTAAAAAGGCCTGGTTCACTTTTGCTTAGCTTAGTCTGTAACTTGAAAACTATGTACCGTATGGCCTATAAACTGTGTTGGGATGAAAGCTAGCCACTTTGAGCAATGTGGGAAGTGCTGGGGCAGTTTGGGACAACAGGGCCAAAATGTCACTTTCACAGTCCCAAAGTGCCATTTTCACAGTAAAAAGGCCTGGTTCACTTTTGCTTAGCTTAGTCTGTAACTTGAAAACTATGTACCGTATGGCCCTATAAACTGTGTTGGGATGAAAGCTAGCCACGTTGAGCATTGTGGCAAGAGCTGGGGCAGTTTGGGACAACAGGGATGACGGGCCAAAATGTCACTTTCACAGTCCCAAAGTGCCATTTTCACAGTAAAAAGGCCTGGTTCACTTTTGCTTAGCTTAGTCTGTAACTTGAAAACTATGTACCGTATGGCCCTATAAACTGTGTTGGGATGAAAGCTAGCCACTTTGAGCAATGTGGGAAGTGCTGGGGCAGTTTGGGACAACAGGGCCAAAATGTCACTTTCACAGTCCCAAAGTGCCATTTTCACAGTAAAAAAAAAAGATTCATTTTGCTTAGCTTAGTCTGTAACTTGAAAACTATGTACCGTATGGCCCTATAAACTGTGTTGGGATGAAAGCTAGCCACTTTGAGCAATGTGGAAGTGCTGGGGCAGTTTGGGACAACAGGGCCAAAATGTCACTTTCACAGTCCAAAGTGCCATTTTCACAGTAAAAAGGCCTGGTTCACTTTTGCTTAGCTTAGTCTGTAACTTGAAAACTATGTACCGTATGGCCCTATAAACTGTGTTGGGATGAAAGCTAGCCACTTTGAGCAATGTGGGAAGTGCTGGGGCAGTTTGGGACAACAGGGCCAAAATGTCAC
>NW_027666032.1:0-16541 GCF_963924005.1 Protomyctophum bolini | reverse complement strand
CATTTGACCCATATCTCTTGGAGCGCTGAGACGCAGCGTGCGCCGCGCTCTGGAATTAGTTGATGCTGAGTTCCAAGCAGGGAGCCGTTGGGTACAGTTTTTACAGTCTTTCCCAGCAATCCAAATGACGTTATGATGATATGATATGATATGATATAGTACTTTATTGTCAGTTCACACTGAAATTTGTCTTGCGACACAGCAGCCAAGTATGCAGAAACACATATACAACACAAAGAACAAGACAATTTACATACATAAAGACATGAGCAATATCCACCGCTTAGATTATCCTGTGGCTACTACATCTCCTGATTGAGCCTCAAGGTCGACTGGTGGACAAAGGACCTCTTTAGTCTGACCTTATTGTATGCTGGTACACCATATCTCCTTCCTGAAGGTAGCAACCTATATTCTCCATACAACACATGCTTAGTATTAGAGGTGATATTCCTTGCTAACCTTAGGATGCTCTTATCATATGTGGATGTATAACGTTTCTGAAGTTGTTGTCCAACAATCTTTGAACAAATGTTCAGTTGTTGCAGCAGTTATGACTTTAGGGCTGCAGACAGACATCCATACCAGGTGGTACTACAGTACTGAAGAACACTCATAATAACAGAAGTGAAAAACAAAAGGAGAATCCGTCTACTAGCACCGAAGGAAGTAGATTCTTTGCTTTGTTTTCTTACACACTGAATCAATCTGATCTTTCCATGACAAAAGATGGTCTATTACTACTCCTAGGTATTTGTACGAACATACCTGGTTGATCGGTTCACCATGAATAGTAATGGGGGATCTGTGTATCTCTGGTGGTGTACCAAAAACAATCTCTTCTGTCTTTTTTGTGTTAATGATGAGAGCGTTGTTATCACTCCATTCAACCACCTTATTTACTCTGAGTTGGTGCAGTCCAGGTGGATCACTGGAACTATCTAGGAGAGAGATCAAAACTGTATCATCTGAGTATTTTAGAATGTATTGGTCTGGTGTGTCAGTGCGACATTCAGACAGGCATTCCTCAATACGACAGCTGTCAGTATAGAGGGTGAAAAGTACAGCTGAGCTCACACAACCCTGGGGAGCACCAACATTAGTAGTTAATGCTGATGAGAGGGTTGTGTTCACTTTCACCCTCTGTACTCTGTTAGTAAGAAAAGAAGCATACCAGTGAATTAAGTATGGATTCAGTTCCAACTGTACCATTTTTGACACTAGTATATCAGACTGTATTGTGTTGAAAGCTGAAGAAAAGTCTAAAGCCCCGTTCAGACTGAAGAAGCTGCTTTAAAAAGCAAAAGCAGAACTCTAAAAGACGCAGCTTTTTTTTGAGAAAGTGGGCGTGTACAAGGTACCTGTCACTCAAGCTGCCTGGACTGGCTGTCTGGCTTTGAGACGAGAGACAGGCAGTTTGAGCAGATGCGCATTTGAAAGTCTAAAATGTAAAATAGCGACTGTAGAGGAGACATAATTATATATTTAGTTACATCATAGCCTATGTATCGATGAATAAATAATATAATCTTGGTAAACTTGTGTGTAAATAACCGAACGGACGGGATCTCAATCCTCCCCGTCTTCAGTGCTCTGCTCATGTCCCCCCCCCACTCCGCTCTCCTCTCCCCCCTAGGCCACGAGCGAAACCCTCCTGGCATTTTTTTAAATGGCGGCTCTGTATGTAATGTTAATGTTGATTTAGAAAGAGCATACCGTAGAAATACAATTGTATATATCCAGCACGTCGTAAAAGCAATTAAAAGAGCTTATGTTTACGTGTGATTTCCGGACATTCAGTCCGTCACTGACCCTCCTCGGCTGGCTACCGGTATGTGGCAGTAGGAGACCGCTCCTCCACCCCCCGGACCCTCACTACAGCATCAGCACATTTAAAGTTTGCTTTTAATTAGCAGATGATGTGAAACATTGTGCTAGTAGGCTAGGCATACTTTAATTACTTAATTAATAATCAATATCATGCTATGAGGTTCATCGATAGCCGATAGGCCTACATACATGAACGCAATAAACCAATTGAACCTATAGGTCCCCGAGCGAAAGTGGACCGACTTCTGGAACCTGTGGCCCGGCCCGCGGAGGACCCCCTAAGTTGAGACTGGGTGTCGAGGAGCGTACACCAGTGGTCAACACCCTGTGCTCAGGGCGAGGTCCCGCGACAAGGGCAATTAATTTTAGTGCGAGGAAACGTCCAGCAAATCGTCTCCGAGCACAGCTCTCCTCGGCGTTCCAGTACTAGGGAGTCGGGACTACTGCACTACGTACTGTGTGTGTGTGTGTGTGTGTGTGGGGGGGGGGGGGGGGGGGGGGGGGGGGGGTAAATAGAGGGGGTACATACAACTGATATAAAGGCTATTCATTATTTATTTTAAAGGTATGATTGACGGTGCAAAAGCTTCAACATACTACCGAGAGACACACGAGGAAACGGCACAGAAACGCGCTGAGAGCGGGCTGCTCCTCCCCTCTTCTCGGGGAAGGTTTTGGGGAAAACTCCCGACACAACTATACTGTTTAGTTGTTTGTCTATCTATCTATATCTGCTAATTTATCAACCGTGTGTGTGTGCACTGTTTAGTCCACAATCAGCGTCAGCGACGGATAGCGTTCTGGAGAATTCAGTTCAGTAGTCCATCCATTCCATAGCTTCGATGAGAACCGGAGGGGGGGGTGAATGCACGATCACTTGTCCCCAGAAACGTGACACTCGCGACGGAACACGGAACACAACCTGTTTTCACCGCTTCGACAACTTGTTTCTCATATAAACTTTAATTTCTATCGATAAATATGCTATGGTCTTGCCAAATATCCATTCATATTTCATATACAGCCCATATTTAAAAAGTTTATTTTTTAATGCGGACAATTGGGTCGGACAGCTTTTCCAGAGCTTTTTGGTTTTGTAAAATGAGCTCAACTCCGCCTCCTCAAACCACGCTGTGCTCTGATTGGCTACACGCAGATTTTTAAAGCTCCAGCTTTTAAAAGCTGCTTTAAAGTTCAGGTTCGGTGAGAAAAAAAAAACGCAAAAACAAAAAAAAGCTATTCTTCCAGCTTTTAAACGCAGAAGCTGTTCTGCATAGAGATAACATGGGACCACGAAGCAGAAGCTAGCTTCTGCTTCTTCGGTCTGAACGGGGCTTAAGAATAGCACTCTCGCATGATTCTTATTTGACTTATCTAGGTGTTTTGTAATTAAGTGGACCAGTATCACAACCGCATCCTCTGTACCACAACCCTTTTTGTAGGCAAACTGACTGGGGTCGAATTTGTCTTTGGTTATACTGACAAGATGTTGTAACAGTATTCTTTCAAGTGATTTCATGATCACTGAAGTGAGGGCTATGGGTCTATAATCCTTATGTTCTTTTGCACATTGGATTTTGGGTAGTGGTTTAATGTGTGAGGTTTTCCAAGACAGGGGAATTGTGTGTGTGTCTACAGAGGATTGGAATATTGGTTGCCACACTGGAGCCAGCTCAGATGCAAAGTGTTTGAGGAGAAAAGCACTGCATTCATCTGGCCCATTAGCTTTCCTCGTGTTAGTACACTGAAACACTTCTCTTACATCCTCTTCAGTGATGGTAATTCTGTCTGAGGGGGGCAGGTGTTACAGCCTCCAGTATTTCAGTACACTTTGAGGAATTGTCCAATGATTCAAATCTGGCGAAAAAGGTGTTTAGGTCATTGGAAAAGACAAGTTCATTTTCGGTTTCGTTGGGGTTGACATTCCTGTCATAGATTTCATAGTATCCCATGCCTTTTTGTGATCATTGGCATTAAACGCGTCCTCCAGACGCTGTCTATGTGCCGATTTTGCCTGCCTCGTTTTAGTTTTTAACTTTTTATCTGCCAATTTAAGTGCACCAAAATCTTTGTTTATGAAAGCTGTTTTCCTTTTCCTTTTCTTTTGTCACATTATGATTTGTTGTTTGGATAGATTTTTATCTCCTTTGTAGGAACAACCAGCTGTACACAGAAATTAATATAATCATTTGTAATGGTGGTCATTTCATCTAATGAACCCTCTCTGAACGTGTCCCAATCAGTCCAGTCCAGTGACGTTCTCCGGTGACGTTATATAGGACTATATAGGCCAGATCACAGCCCATATGGGGATGATCTTTATACGTCGTTTCCACGACGTATTACTTCACCAGTTGAAATATTATTATAGCTTATTCTGGGCCAGATCTGACCACAGTTATGATATGACTTTAAGTTGATCTATACAGCCTCGATCTGACTCTCTCTGATTCATCCAGGGACTCATTGGTCTTAGTGAGCAGAGTTGATGTTTG
Source organism: Protomyctophum bolini (assembly GCF_963924005.1). Classification (NCBI taxonomy): domain Eukaryota; kingdom Metazoa; phylum Chordata; class Actinopteri; order Myctophiformes; family Myctophidae; genus Protomyctophum; species Protomyctophum bolini. The sequence goes on along the minus strand of NW_027666032.1, from coordinate 12,216 downwards.
TTGAAATCAGGTGATATTCTGGGCCAGGTCTGACTAGTCTTTATTTGGCCCCGATGAAGACGTCACTAACACACACACACACACACACACACACACACACACACACACACACACACACACACACACACACACACACACACACGCACGTGTGTGTGTGTGTGAGGGGGGACTGTTGTGTATAAGACAACGGAGAGAGGCCTACATTTATGTGTCCTATTTTACAACCCTGTTGGTCTCAATTTAAACTCCCATTTAGAATGTGGACATTTTTAAACTCACCCCACTGCACCTCCCACCGCCTCTCTCTCTCTCTCTCTCTCTCTCTCTCTCTCTATTTAGTCGACTAAAACTGGACTAACCCTAAAACATTACAGGTGACTAAAATGTGACTAAAACTAACTGAGGACTATTCAAGAGACTCTGACTATAAAGACTTGCTGCCAAAAACAGCACTGGGTGGCAGAGGGAGGGGTGGCAGAGGGAGGGGTGGCAGAGGGAGGGGTGGCAGAGGGAGGGGTGGCAGAGGGAGGGGTGGCAGAGGGAGGGTGGCAGAGGGAGGGGTGGCAGAGGGAGGGGTGGCAAATTGATATCCTGATATTCTGTCTGTTGGTTTTATCTTGTGAATCACCCAAAGCCCAGGGCTGTTTACTGTGTGTCTGCTTATCTGAGACATTTAAGAACAGTCAAATCCACTTTATATTACATTATTATACGCATCTGATAAAGCTGATGATGTACCCAAAGACACCATCTACCCAAGCTACACTTTTATTTTATTATTATTATTTTTTTAAGTAAAAACTCAAATTCAATCCAATTGGCTATACCAACAACATTTTGGTGTTTTAAAGCATTATGTTATAATTTAGCTATTGAAAAATAGCAGATCTACAAGCTCATAGCGCGCCACTGAGTGGCGCGCTATGAGCTTGTAGGTCTGCTATTTTTGAAAAATCGTGAAAATGTACCTGAAATCTTTGAATATATATTGTTATACAGAGCGAGTTTTTAACTCAAATCTTTGCTACTGGGAGGGTCCGTGGATTTTCAGATGGGGGTCGGTGGCCAAATTCAGATCATTCTGGGGCGTCCTTGACATGAAAAAGGTTGAGCACCGCCACTGACATAGAAACAGGTTTTTCAGAAAACTATTAGGATTTATAGAAGCCATTTTATAGGTCTAAATGTATATTAATACATTTACAGTTTCACGGCCACCTAACTTTTCCCCTATAGCTCTCAAATGAGTGGTGGAGAATTCTCAGTCTGTAAAACTATTCCAACCTGAAGTCCTTATTTAATCCATTTTGACCTGAGATCAGATTCTATAAATGTCTTCTACATCCTGACTGTTTTCTGAAAAAGCTATGTTTCTATGTGTCAGTCGTTCTTTGATTTTTCAAAAATAGCAGACCTACAAGCTTGTAGTGCGCCACTCGGTGGCGCGCTACAAGCTTGTAGATCTGCTATTTTTCAATAGCTAAAGCAACACCAAAAGATGTTCCCGACAAAAATGGGTTAACTTTACTGCAGGTTTTCAAAGCTGCGTGAATTAATTCTATCCCTCGTCACTCCAGCTGCACTAAAAAAGCCTTTCGCAGGTTAATTACGAGGTACGATGTATTAAAAAACGTCCTTACCTTCTAGCGGTATAAATGCCACTAATGCGTCCGTTGCAATTATGGCCCCGCCGACCGACCGTCTGGGTAAGTAAATACTTTGCTAACCAAATGGAACGAACGTGTGTGTCAGTCTGGTCAAATAATACTTTCATTTCAGTCATTTAACCCGTTTTGGACTGAAGTCGATTAAAAAAAAAAGTCTTCTAAATCCTAACATTTTTCTGAAAAACCCCATATGTTTCTATGTGTCAGTGGGGCTCAACCTTTTTCATGTCAAGGATTTATCTCTATTGGGCCACACGGACCCCCATCTCAAAATATGTAGTTCCAGGGACCCCCCCATGAAGCCAATTAATATTTTAGTTAAAAATGTTCGCTCTGAAATATATATTCAAAGATGTGTGCCACATTTTCACGATTAAAACAAAATAGCTGACCTACAAGCTCTTAGCGCGCACTATGAGCTTGTAGATCTGCTATTTTTCAATAGCTAAATTATAACATAATGTTTAAAACACCAAAAGGGGTTCCCACACACAATGGGTTAAGTTAAGTAGACGCTGGTTTTTGAAGTTGTGTGAAATAATTCTTCCCTTCCTTTGGCTGCAGAGCAATCAGAGCTGCACCAAAAGCCTCTCACAGTGACCTTTAAGAAACATTAATATCTAACATTATCGAGTCCATTACAACTGGATAAAAATGTAAAAATGTCCATTATACCTCAACCCATTTAGACCTGACGTATTTTTTTAATGTATTTCTTTCTGAAAAACCTCATGTTTCTACTATATCCGTGGTTCTGAATATATTATCTCATGTCAAGGACCCCACAAATTATATGTAATATGCCGCCGACCCCCATCTGAAAATATGTTTAATATTCCAGGCACCTCCCAGAAGCAAAGATTTGAGTTAAAAAATCGTTTCCATGTCATGGAGCGAGAGGGGAACAGTGGTTAAAGGAGACCTGTAACTGTCCCATAACTGTGAGGTTTGTCATCCCGTGTCCTCCAGACACCTCGTGGAGTTGTGGAGAGGAGAGTAGATTAATACTTTAACAATGACCCAACCTGTCACTGCAGTCTCACTCTGTCCAGCAGACACCTGCCCTCTCTCTCGCTCTCTCTCTGTCCAGCAGACACCTGCCCTCTCTCTCTCTCTCTCTCTCTCTCTCTCTCTCTCTCTCTCTCTCTCTCTGTAACCTCCAGTGGAGCTGCTTCGTGGCCATCGGTATCAGACTGAGGTTGTACTGCAGTCAGCTCCCAGGTTTTAATGTGTGTGTCTGTCTGTGTGTCTGTGTGTGTGTGTGTGTCTGTGTGCAGCTGGAAATGAGCACTTGTGCTCAGCTAATAAAGGAAGAATAGAAAAAAGAGGAGACTGTTGTTTTCGTCGACTAAAACTAATACGAAAAATGTCCGTTGACTACCTATAGGCATGAGGCTATGTGTGCAGCATCTGTATAGGTGGACTTTTGCTTTCCATTCGTTTCCATGTCATGGTAGCCTGGGCACCATTTGGTCAGAATTTATTGAAAGGATAGCCCCTTGAGATGCAGCATCTCATTTTAGAGGGGGTCCCGTATACAGGGAAAAACATTACATACAGTACAGTGCAGTTACACAAATAGACAGTGGGCGATAGACAATACAGACATGTACAGATACAGTTTGTTTGCTCATTCTCTCCCACCCACTCCCCCATTTCGGTATATGATCCGGGCGGGAGCGGATGATATCGTTATACGTCATGTTGTTGTATGTTGTTCAACTTCCTTTTCCCTCTCAATATAAAGCTACAGGCTATACGAGAGCTTTTATTGAGAGGGGAAAAGGAAGTTTTCCCCCTCAATAATAAGAGTCCAGTGTCCTCCAGACACCTTGTGGAGTTGTGGAGAGAGGAGAGTAGATTAATACTGACAACCTGAGTGTCAGTGCAGTCTCACTCTGTCCAGCAGACACCTGCCCCCTCTCTCTCTCTCTCTCTCTCTCTCTCTCTCTCTCTCTCTCTCTCTCTTAAGCGTTATTCATAGTCAGATGTATCGGTGGTGAGGTGACCACCACCAAACTACAACATGGCGTCACTGAGCCGCGGTGAAGAGCAAACCACCGCTATCCCCATCATGCAGCCCTTCTCTCTGTTTTTACTCGCCACCTCTCCACGTTATTACAGCTCAGTAAATCCAGACTATGAACAGGCCTTAACTCTCCCTCTCCCTCTCTCTCTCTCTCTCTCTCTCTCTCTCTCTCTGCGCTAAATGCAATGCGTTGTCCTTGCTAAGGTTTCCAGCCGATTGCAGCTGTCATTTTCACACCCAACGCCCACGTTGTATATAATTAACCTACGTGGCTCATCTGTGCGCTGACGGCTGGCTGGCTGCTGCTGCTCTCCTGGTGAGGTGTGGTCTAGCATATTGCTGCTACATCCACTGTCTCTAACGTTACACCTATATAGCTACATGTTTAAGCATTTATGTCTTCTGTGGTCTCTAACGTTACACCTATAGCTACATGTTTAAGCATTTATTTCATATTTACAGTTCTCCTGTGGTCTCTAACGTTACACCTACAGTATAGCTACATGTTTAAGCATTTATTTCATATTTACATGTCTTCTGTGGTCTCTAACGTTACACCTATAGCTACATGTTTAAGCATTTATTTCATATTTACAGTTCTCCTGTGGTCTCTAACGTTACACCTATACGTAGCTACATGTTTAAGCATTTATTTCATATTTACATGTCTCCTGTGGTCTCTAACGTTACACCTATAGCTACATGTTTAAGCATTTATTTCATATTTACACGTCTTCTGTGGTCTCTAACGTTACACTCTATAGCTACATGTTTAAGCATTTATTTCATATTTACATGTCTCCTGTGGTCTCTAACGTTACAGCTACATGTTTAAGCATTTATTTCATATTTACAAGTCTTCTGCAGTGGTCTCTAACGTTACACCTATAGCTACATGTTTAAGCATTTATTTCATATTTACATGTCTCCTGTGGTCTCTAACGTTACACCTATAGCTACATGTTTAAGCATTTATTTCATGTTTACATGTCTCCTGTGGTCTCTAACGTTACACCTAGCTACATGTCTAAGCATTTATTTGTCGATTTCAGCTCTGACACTTATTTCAGACATGATCTAGTGTGTGAAGAGTCTGCCTGTGCTATTATTAACTCTAATAATTATTAACTCTAAAAAGTTTTCCTCCTCATGGTGAAAAACTGGAATGTGTGCGATGGCAGGCTCTCAGTCAAATCTGGTCACCATTTGTGGGACGCCCTGAAAGGTCTTGGAAATGAAATGAGTGACTGGCACCCTGCACCCTCCGCCATAGATCTAAATGGGGCTCTATCGCTCTCTCTCTCTCTCTCTCTCTCTTTCTCTCTCTCTCTCTCTGTCCCTTACAAACTCCCTCCTCGGTCCATTCGTTTTTCTAGAGATCGCTTATCCCATTCTGGGCGGGAACCCCTTTTTGGTGTTTTAAAGCATCATGTTATGCTTTAGCTATTTAAAAATAGCAGATCTACAAGCTCGTAGAGTGCTGCGTTATGAGCTATGAGCTTGTAGGTCTGCTATTTTTGAAAAATCGTGAAAATGTGCCTCAAATCTTTGAATATATATTATGACAGAGTGAACATTTTTAACTCATATCTTTGCTTCTCGGGAGGTCCATGGAACAACATATTTTCATATAATTTTTGGTGTCCTTGACATGAAATATTGAGAAGCACTGATTATAGAAACATGAATATATAATAATAATGTAAAAAGACATTTTGTTAAATGTGGACGTCAGACCTAGATGTCTTATCTCCCAGCCCAGCGTCCCTCTCTGTCACATCTGTAATGGTCATTCTTAATGACGTGACAGCGATCTGTTCGTCTTCTCCTCCATCGTTTCCGTCTGCCATCGCTCTCTTTCTCGCCAATATTTCATAAGTCGTCTCTTTTTTTCTCTTTTCGGTTTCAGCTCCCCGACATTATTTAATTATATTCTCATTCTCCTTCTTTTCTTTTCTGTTTGTGTTTGTCCTTTTTCTGCTTTTTCCCGCAAATCGTGCATGGCCTCATGTGGAGTGAGTCAAATCCTGAATGTTCATTTAACTGTCAGACGGTTTAATTTAGATCGGTCGTTTATTTTGTTTTTTCGGTATTGGCCTTTTATCGGTATTGGCCGGTGTCGCCAATTATGCAGCCAACCTGGCCTAACTAACAACCTCTCCATTTTTGCACTTCTTGGTGAAAAATGCCACATTTTCACGATTTCACGATCAGCTGATCTACAAGCTCGTATCGCGGCACTCGGCACGACATGACTTAAATGAGTTAAATGAGTTGTTTCAGTGTAGTCGTCTGTTGGTTGTGTATCATTCATGTTCTGTAGAAGTGGTGGTATTAAGGGCTTACAGTACTGTACAGTATGTATTTCAAATGTTTCAAATGATTTTTCAGTCCAGCCCTGCTGGCGTCATTCTGTTCTTGTAATGAACTGCCGAACCTGGAAAAGGTTGCACGTTCATAAGGTGAGCTGGGTCTGTTAGCTGGCAGCCTGGAGTAAGAGGGCACCTGTCAGAGCCATGTGGCTGAGACAGACACACTCTCTCTCTCTCTCTCACACACACACACACACACACACACACACACACACACACACACACACACACACACACACACACACACACACGCACGCAGTCACGCAGTAACCTATACATCAGACCAATACGCCCAGACATGTTCCTGCTGACCTAGAGTTTAAGAATAATACAGCGTAGACAGCACTCTCCATGTGCTGACGATGGATAGAGCCACGCACGCATGCACACACACACACACACACACACTAATCTGCCTTTCCACACATATACCAAATGGCGCTTTCAGTCACAAACATGCCACGCACGCACGCACTCACGACCGCCCGCACCTATTCCACGCGGCAATTCAATCTCTCTGGGTGTCAGAGGCTGTTTCCATCTGAGCTCTGACTGCTGTTTGGTGTTGGAACCATCCCTGAGCCAGCGGGTAGGTGGGAGGGATGGCCATCTCTCTCTGACCTGACCTCCCCTTGGTGTAGGAACCTTCTCTCTCTGACCTGACCTCCCCTTGGTGTAGGAACCTCCCTGAGATGGCCATCTCTCTCTGACCTCCCCTCCCCTACCGGACCTCCGTCAGGAATCAGGACAGGTGCACTTTAACCCATTTACGACTGACGCCAGATTAAAAAAGAAATCATGACAGTTTTCTGAAAAATCTCCATGTCCGTCAGTGGTTCTCAAACTATTTCATGTCAAGGACCACAGAAATTATATGTAATCGGCCGTCGACTCCCATCCGAAAATATGTTGTTCCAGGGACCCCCCCAGAAACAAAGATTTGAGTTAAAAAACGTAGTGCTGTGAGAGAATATATATATTCGCGCTACGAGCTTGTAGATCTGCCATTTTTCAATATGTGTAAAGTTTAAAAAATAATGCATGGTTAAAGTGGTTAAAAGCTATATGGCGTGCACAGATGCGTTCCAGCCGCCAATGGATTAAAATAAAAATGGCGATGAATGCCATAAAGTGTGGGCGTGAAACGGATAGACGCTCAGCCTCTCACGGATGCATTTTTTTTTTTGAACATTTCCCATCGTGTTCTGCGGCGAGTGGGTGTGGGCGTACAACGTGGGCACATGCACAGACTTCGCTTATTCTCCTTTCTCTCTCTCTCTCTCTCTCTCTCTCTCTCTCTCTCTCTCTCTCTCTCTCTGTCTCTGTCTCTGTCTCTGTCTCTGTCTCTCTCTCTCTCTCTCTCTCTCTCCGTACATAATATTCCTCCTAGCAGCAGATGCAGCAAGTTACTGTACTTTTTCGGAGGGCGGGTTTGTTCCGCTGTTGCCGTTAAAACGTTCTGATGAAAGATTGAGCAAAGAAGAGAATTCACTGTCCATCCTATACTTGGAATAAATATCATATGAACATACATACAGTATACTGTACATACACGCACACATACGTGTGCATGTGGTTCTACTGTGCGTGTGAATGTGAATGTGTGCGCGCCACTGTAGGCTACTGTGCAGATCTTATACCACTGTATATTAAGCTATAGTTGAATTGTCCTGTAAGAAGGCGTGATAATGAATAGTGTCTTTCTAGTGATATATTCTCAGCTCGTTGTTCCATATCACATTATACGCTGTTTATTAACCCATTTTGGCGTTAGCATCATGTCGTGCTCTAGCTATTGAAAAATAGCAGATCTACAAGCTCATAGCGCGCCACCGAGTGGCGCGCTACGAGCTTGTAGGTCTGCTATTTTTGAAAAATCGAAGAGCGACTGACATAGAAGACATTTTTTAGAATCTGATCTCAGGTCAGAATGGAAAACTGTCAGGATGTAGAAGACATTTTCAGAATCTGATCTTAGGTCAGAATGGGTTAACGAGGTAGCCCAGGAAACAATTCCCCCTCTCCTAGTGTCCTTCTCTCCTAGTGTCCTTGTCTCCTAGTGTCCTTGTCTCCTAGTGTCCTTGTCTCCTAGTGTCCTTGTCTCCTAGTGTCCTTCTCTCCTAGTGTCCTTCTCTCCTAGTGTCCTTGTCTCCTAGTGTCCCTCTCTCTGTGTGTCCTTCTCTCCTAGTGTCCCCCTCTCCTAGTGTCCTTCTCTCCTAGTGTGTCCTTCTCTCCTAGTGTCCTTCTCTCCTAGTGTCCTTGTCTCCTAGTGTCCTTCTCTCTGTGTGCGACATGCAGTCGGTTGAAAAGTGACTATAAGGTGGTCTTTACACGAGAACGGTGTTCATAGAAAACGGCAGAATAAAGTATCGTTTGCTGGTGTCCCGTTAGACGAGAATGGTGTTTTCTTCAGGAGGTGAAAACGCAACAAAGTTGAAACCACCTTCCAGAGTGGAAATCTTTGAGAACGCCGTTTTATCCCTTCTATAAACAGGCAAAACGGTGAATCCGCAAAACTTGTGACATCATGGCTCACGTTGGCTCACAGCGCATATGTTTATTACATTGATGCAGAGCCATATATGATATAATGGAGTTCCTGAACAAGCCTCCCTCCTCCTCGCCTACAAAGTGCTGCTCATCAGCGATGGTGAATGTAAAATTATGATGTAAATAAAATGCCCTGCGATAGGCGGCAGCAGCGTTTATGTACAGCCTAATGTATTATAAAATATATACCCATCCCGTGGCGCGCTCTGCCTTTGCCGTTTGACTCGTTTTCATAAAGTGTTGCGTTCTCGTGTAAAGGGTCAATGAAAAATGAGAACGCAACTGGACTTTTTGACGTTTTATCTGGAGATGGTCGCCGTCTAAAAGAGGTAAAAGAGGCATCTCCTTAAGTACGGCTTAATAGCGCGGCACTGAGTGCGAGTTCCGCTAATCTTTGCTTCTGAGGGGTTCCTGGAACAACATATTTTCAGATGGGGGGGGGCGGAGGCATATTACATATCATTTTTGAGCTCCTTGACATTAAATATTGAGAACCACTGATATAGAAACATGAGGTTTTTCCAATTTTTTTTAAAAAAACGTTTAAAAAAGTTTTATGTAAACTTGAAATGAGACCTTCTGCATAATGAGTACTTTTTACTTTTAGTATTTTAAAGGATTCTTTCCTCCAGTTTTTCATTGTGTGACAGGTGACAGCACATTTAGATTTTAGTCTCTTGAATCGTTTTCACATTTTAGTCACATTTTAGTCACACAGTCTAATCTACTAACTAGTTGATTTAGTCGACTAAAACTTGTTTTGGCGGGCCTTGATGACGTCGTAATGACGTTTCACTTGCTGAAACGTAGAGCGGCGCGTTGTGAGCTTGTAGATCTGGTATTTTCAGAATGCAACCACCCATCATTTTAAGTACATTTTGACGCCAATTATTTTGTACTTTTACTCAAAGAAATTTTTTATTCCGGACTTTTACTTGTTGCGAATGCAGTGAGCACTTACTATGAGACCTAGCAGATCATGTCTGTGTGTCTGTGTGTCCCCCCTTTGTGCCCATATATGGAGCTGAGTGATTTGTTTGTGATTGATGCAACACACTCCATATTTGGACGTATAGAAAAACCCAAATATGTACGAGCTGCGTTCGCTTCCCGCGTCTGCGCGTCTTACTTGTGATAATGTATTATCTCTACATTGCAGAATTTATACTACTAAACATTTGGATACTGTTTTCCAACACTGGGTTACATGCCTTGGAAAGAGACATGGTTGCATCAATCACTTTTTCCTTTGGAAAAAAATCAAAAAAAAGCTTTTTCCTTTTTTGGAAAAAGGTGTGTGTGGGGGGGACGGAGGACGGGGGGGGACATGTCCTTTTGTGTTTCCGTTGTGTCGTTAAAACACAATCATTCCTTTAAACAAAAAGAATGAAGAAAAACCACCCAGAAACGCCCAGAAAACATCCTTTAGCTCAACCCCATTCTGTCTCCTTCTCTCTATTTTTCATCTCTTCCCTCCCCTCTCTCTCTCTCTCTCTCTCTCTCTCTCCCCCCGCCTCTCTCTCTCTCTCATTTAGCCCCCCTCCCTCCCTCCCTCCCTCTCTCTCCCTCCCTCCCTCCCTCCCACTATCTTACACTTTTCTATACCTCTTTTTTTCTCTCTCCCTCTGTCAGCTGCACGCACGCGCGCACACACACACCCAGTCACACACACACACACACACACACACACACACACACACACACACACAAACACACACATTAAAATGTAGGCTAGTGTACACGCAGCACAGAGCTATGAGTCAGACATGTCACTTGAAGAATGTGCCGCAAGGAGGACGTGATCACACATCCAGGATGTAGGGATGAAAACATCCCAACATGGGAACACCTGCTGAAATATCATGTAAGAGTGGGATGACGCAAACTGAAAGGCCTGTTTGCCACGCAGTCTCATCACCGTTCTTACATCATGCTTACCGTACAGTAGCACTGTGGGAATGTGTTGGATCATGTATGGCTTTGTTTGTTTATTGTGTATTCACAATAAACATTGACAGCTATGAGGTGGCGAAAGCTTTTTTTTTTCTACTAATAATTTTTATCCCACGATTTTGCAACCCAGTTATTTTTCACCCAGTGCCAATTATCTAATGTAATCCTGGGCGCTACACTTCCTCTGCCAACCTGGGGGGGCAGCGGACTGACCTCATGCTTCCTTTCTATGCATGAGGAGTCCAAGCTGGTTCTTTTCACCTGACAGGGGGGAGTTTCCCCGGGCCGGGCGTAGCGCGTGGGAGGAACACGTTATTCCGACCAGTTCCTTTCCCCTCTATCAGGCGCCCCGGCTGGCCAGGGGGAGGTAGTTTGATTAATAGGTGGTAGGTGATTAATGCGACTTCAGTGATGCTTGCGGAACTCGACTTCGTCTCGTTCCTGACCGCATCCCTGTCGTGGCAATAATCACGTTAAACACCCTCTCGTGTAATATTGCAATTCTACCACAGTTACCCTTAGAACTAAGAAAATCGCTGAAAGAATATATTTTTTTAATGACGGATGTAGTCACTACGACCACAAATGTCCCAAGAAACTAGCTAGCCTAGCCACCGAGTTTGCTAGCGCTCTGGAAGAACAGGGCAGCTGAATTATTTGTTTTGATTAGGTGTTGAACGGTGTTGGTTTATAACCCACGGCTAGAAGGCTGTTTCAACCAATCAGATTGCTTCCTCGAAACGACCTGTGGTAGAATTACCCTTCCATTCTATATTTCTACACTTGGTCCGATCGATAATTGCGTTGCAATCTCTGACTGTTCAGAGTCATAGACTTTAATATATTAGCGCCCCTCACTTCACACGAGTGTGATTTTTTTTAACCGTGCAATAGACGGGGAAATACTTTGTGCTTCTTCTTTTCGTGTCTTTGAAGCATGCGGTTAGATGACAGTTTCCCACTTCTTTACACAGTCTTTTGCATTATTGTTGAACTGCGAGACCTTTTAATAAGTTGCTCTGTTTGGGTAGTAGAGGGCAGACAAGGCAGTGCTGCATCGTATGGTCCTCTTCTCCACATTCACAGATGGTTCGGCCGGTAAAATAATACTTTGTGAATGTTTGGTTATTTATAACAATATTCACTCGATCTAGACTGGTTCAAAAATACAATTTCCTTTATTTATTTTTAACCTGGATACATCTTTTCGTTCCACTGCTAGCCATAATTTGCATAAGTTAATGCACTTGTTCTCCCTCGCATCAGTTCTGTGTCACACAGCTGTTCTGCACACCGGACTGATTTGCATCAGCAAAGTCAAACCGGCTTAAACCAGTCTGGGCGGGAACCCCTTTTTGGTGTTAGCATTATGCTATGCTTTAGCTGTTGAAAGATAGCAGATCTACAAGCTCATAGCGCGCCACCGAGTGGCGCGCTACGAGCTTGTAGGTCTGCTATTTTTGAAAAGTCGTGAAAATGTGGTGGAAATCTTTGAATATATATTTCAGAGCGAACATTTTTTTTTAACTAAAATATTTGCTTCTCGGGAAGGTCCCTGGAACAACATATTTTGAGATGGGGGTCCGTGGCCCAATAAGAGAGATAATTCTGGGGGTCCTTGACATGAAAAAGGTTGAGCACCACT
>NW_027666033.1:0-27540 GCF_963924005.1 Protomyctophum bolini | reverse complement strand
GGAGGGGCCAGGCAGGGGGAGGGGGAGGGGCCAGGCAGGGGGAGGGGGAGGGGCCAGAAGGGGGAGGGGCCAGACAGGGGGAGAGTAGGAAGGGGAGGGGCCAGGCAAGGGGAAGGGGAGGGGCCAGGCAGGGGGAGGGGGAGGGGCCAGCCAGGCAGGGGGAGGGGGGAGGGGGAGGGGGAGGGGGAGGGGGAGGGGGAGGGGGAGGGGGAGGGGCCAGAAGGGGGAGGGGGAGAGGGAGGGGGAGGGGCCAGAAGGGGGAGGGGGAGGGGCCAACAAGCTAACATGCTAACAAGCTAATGCTAACATGCTAACAAGCTAATGCTAACATGCTAATGCTAACAAGCTAATGCTAACAAGCTAATGCTAACATGCTAACAAGCTAATGGGGGGGCATCCTTTTGTCCGACAACTCATAGGCCCGACGGGGCAATGCTCCGAGGTGCGCTGCGGGGCTAACAAGCTAAAGGTAACAAGTTAATGCTAACATGCTAACAAGCTATGCTAACAAGCTAATGCTAACATGCTAACAAGCTAACATGCTAACAAGCTAACATGCTAACAAGCTAATGCTAACATGCTAATGCATGCTAACAAGCTAACGCTAACAAGGTAATGCTAACAAGCTAATGCTAACAAGCTAATGCTAACAAGCTAATGCTAACGAGCTAACATGCTAACAAGCAAATGCTAACATGCTAACAAGCTAACATGCTAACGAGCTAACCAACTAATGCTAACAAGCTAATGCTAACATGCTAACAAGCTAACATGCTAACCAGCTCATGCTAACAAGCTAACATGCTAACAAGCTAATGCTAACAAGCTAACATGCTAACAAGCAAATGCTAACATGCTAACAAGCTAACATGCTAACGAGCTAACCAGCTAATGCTAACAAGCTAATGCTAACATGCTAACAAGCTAACATGCTAACCAGCTAATGCTAACAAGCTAATGCTAACAAGCTAATGCTAACATGCTAACAAGCTAACATGCTAACAAGCTAATGCTAACATGCTAATGCATGCTAACAAGCTAACGCTAACAAGGTAATGCTAACAAGCTAATGCTAACAAGCTAATGCTAACGAGCTAACATGCTAACAAGCAAATGCTAACATGCTAACAAGCTAACATGCTAACGAGCTAACCAGCTAATGCTAACAAGCTAATGCTAACATGCTAACAAGCTAACATGCTAACCAGCTCATGCTAACAAGCTAACATGCTAACAAACTAATGCTAACAAGCTAATGCTAACGAGCTAATGCTAACGAGCTAACAAGCTAACATGCTAACATGCTAACAAGCAAATGCTAACATGCTAACATGCTAACGAGCTAACCAGCTAATGTTAACAAGCTAATGCTAACATGCTAACAAGCTAACATGCTAACCAGCTCATGCTAACAAGCTAACATGCTAACAAGCTAATGCGAACAAGCTAATGCTAACGAGCTAATGCTAACGAGCTAACAAGCTAACATGCTAACATGCTAACAAGCAAATGCTAACATGCTAACATGCTAACGAGCTAACCAGCTAATGCTAACAAGCTAATGCTAACATGCTAACAAGCTAACATGCTAACCAGCTCATGCTAACAAGCTAACATGCTAACAAGCTAATGCGAACAAGCTAATGCTAACGAGCTAATGCTAACGAGCTAACAAGCTAACATGCTAACATGCTAACAAGCAAATGCTAACATGCTAACATGCTAACGAGCTAACCAGCTAATGCTAACAAGCTAATGCTAACATGCTAACAAGCTAACATGCTAACCAGCTAATGCTAACAAGCTAATGCTAACATGCTAACAAGCTAACATGCTAACCAGCTAATGCTAACAAGCTAATGCTAACAAGCTAATGCTAACAAGCTAATGCTAACAAGCTAATGCTAACATGCTAACAAGCTAATGCTAACAAGCTAATGCTAACAAGCTAATGCTAACATGCTAACAAGCTAATGCTAACAAGCTAATGCTAACAAGCTAATGCTAACGAGCTAATGCTAACGAGCTAACAAGCTAACATGCTAACATTCTAACAAGCAAATGCTAACATGCTAACATGCTAACGAGCTAACCAGCTAATGCTAACAAGCTAATGCTAACAAGCTAATGCTAACAAGCTAATGCTAACATGCTAACAAGCTAACGCTAACAAGCTCATGCTAACAAGATAATGCTAACAAGCTAATGCTAACAAGCTAATGCTAACATGCTAACACGCTCATGCTAACAAGCTCATGCTAACAAGCTAATGCTAACAAGCTAATGCTAAGGAAGGGGGAGGGGCCAGACAGGGGGAGGGGCCAGAAGGGGGAGGGGCCAGGAAGGGGGAGGGGGAGGGGCCAGGCAGGGGGAAGGGGAGGGGCCAGGCAGGGGGAGGGGGAGGGTCCAGGAAGGGGGAGGGGCCAGGCAGGGGGAAGGGGAGGGGCCAGGAAGGGGGAGGGGGAGGGGCCAGGAAGGGGGAGGGGCCAGGCAGGGGGAGGGGGTGGGGCCAGGCTGGGGGAGAGTAGGAAGGGGAGGGGCCAGGAAGGGGGAGGGGGAGGGGCCAGGCTGGGGGAGAGTAGGAAGGGGAGGGGCCAGGCAGAGGGGGAGGGGGAGGGGCCAGGAAGGGGGAGGGGAGGGGGCAGGAAGGGGGAGGGGCCAGGCAGGGAAGGGGGAGGGGCCAGGGGGGGAGGGGTACGCACGCACGCGCACACGCACACACGGAAGGGGGAGGGGCCAGGGGGGGGGGAGGGGCCAGGGGGGGGGCAGGGAAGGGGGAGGGGCCGGGGGGGCAGGCAGGGAAGGGGGAGGGGCCAGGGGGGGGGGGAGGGGTACGCAAGCACGCACACACGCACACACGGAAGGGGGAGGGGCCAGGGGGGGGGGGGGAGAGGGGCCAGGGGGGCCAGGGAAGGGGGAGGGGCCAGGGGGGGAAGGGAAGTGGGAGGGACCAGGGGGGGGGGAGGGGCCAGGGGGGGGGGGAGGGGTACGCACGCACACACGCAAGCACGCACGCACACACGGAAGGGGGAGGGGCCAGGGGGGGCAGGGAAGGGGGAGGGGCCAGGGGGGGGCAGGCAGGGAAGGGGGAGGGGCCAGGGGGGGGAGGGGCCAGGGGGGGGGGGGGAGGGGTACGCACGCACGCAGGCACGCACGCACACACACACACAAGCACGCACACACGGAAGGGGGAGGGGCCAAAGGGGGGGGGGGGAGGGACCAGGGGGGGGGAGGGGCAGGCAGGGAAGGGGGAGGGGCCAAAGGGGGGGGGGAGGGGCCAGGGGGGGAGGGGTACGCACGCACGCACACAAGCAAGCACGCACACACGGAAGGGGGAGGGGCCAGGGGGGGAGGGGCCGGGGGGGGGCAGGCAGGGAAGGGGGAGGGGCCAAAGGGGGGGGAGGGGCCAGGGGGGGGAGAGGGAAGGGGGAGGGGCCAGGGGGGGAGGGGCCAGGGGGGGAGGGGTACGCACGCACGCACGCACGCACACACACACGCAAGCACGCACACACGGAAGGGGGAGGGGCCAAAGGGGGTGGGAGGGGCCAGGGGGGGGGGAGGGGCAGGCAGGGAAGGGGGAGGGGCCAAAGTGGGGGGGAGGGGCCAGGGGGGGGGGGGGGGGGGGGGTACGCACGCACGCACGCACGCACGCACGCACGCAAGCACGCACGCACACACGGAAGGGGGAGGGGCCAGGGGGGGGAGGGGCCAGGGGGGGGGAGGGGCAGGCAGGGAAGGGGGAGGGGCCAAAGTGGGGGGGGAGGGGCCAGGGGGGGGGAGGGGTACGCACGCACGCACACACGCAAGCACGCACACACGGAAGGGGGAGGGGCCAGGGGGGGGAGGGGCCAGGGGGGGGGGGGGCAGACAGACGACAGACATATGAGCGATATGAGCTTGTAGGTCTGCTATTTAAAAAAATCACACACACACACACACACAGAGACAGACAGACAGACAGACAGACAGACAGACAGACAGCAGACCTACAAGCTCATAGCGCGCCACCAAGTTATTTAAAATAAATCACACACACACACACACACACACACACACACACACACACACACACACACGCACACTTTTGATTGATTGATTGATTGAAATATTTATTAACAGTTTGCAGAATTTACAGTACATTTCAAGCACAAACTCAATACAAAGACTGTTAACTGTGAGTGGACGACCCAATTAAGCATTACACTTGTTTACAACAGGGTCCACATTGTTCAATTCATCAAAACATTTAGAGACATACAAATAGACATTTCTATGTAGCTAAAGAACAGAACAGGAATTCATCATAAACAGAACAGGAATTCATCATACACACAGATAGTGTGCATAACACTTGTTTACAGCCAAGCCCTGTTCATAGAACATTAAAGTTTTAAAATGTCGGAGCCCTGGTTTGAACCAGCGGCCTCAGTAAAAAAAAACACGGCCTCAGTAAAAAAAAAACACTCTGTCCGTCTGCTCTACCCATTCAGCCACGGGTTGCTTACACAGGCAGTACCTTCCGGGGTATGGGATATAGAATAGAGTGGGGCCGTAGCATAGCTATGTAACAAGATCTCGCTGCCTCTCATTGGCCGGTCTGAGAATACATTCATTCCTTCCAGCCTAAGCGACAAGGAGGACAGAGACCAGCGCAGCTAAAGAATGGATTACAGCTAAAGAATGGATTTCACACCTCAGATGCTTTGTAAATTGTACTGTACATGGATGCCAAAATTCTTTTCTCTACTGATCCTTAGTCCTTGGTCCGTGGGTCCCGTGGGTCTCGATCTCCGGCCGCGTATGACTGGGCATTGGATCTCAAACCCCGAGGCTTAGCCGTCACGCCACGGAGGATATGAAACCAACGGGATTTATGGTCATTTTCTCTTTTTCCACTTGCAACATGAGCTCAAAAATAAAACCACTCAAATGTTAGGGTGCCCTACTGTTACCATGTATTCTTGTTGAGTAGAGGACTCTTTTTTCTATCCCATTCATTTATAAAAATTAACTAAACCCTGCATGACGCTGCTTCCCTACGTCATGTCATTGCTGCCTGTCAGTCCAGAGGAGCTGCTGCGCTGAGAACTATATTTAGCCTGTTTTCTTATGAAGCAGATGAGCCGTTTTTGACATCATCATCATCTTCATCATCATAACTACAGTTGGTAAACAAAGGCTTTGATTTGATGAAAATAGCAGATCTGCAAGCTTGTAGATTGCCTCTTTCTGACCAAGGCTTTAATGTGGTGAAACGTTTGATGCTGTCAATACATTTGTCATCCATCTGGATGTCTGCGTTAGGGAATCTCTAGGAATCTCTAATCAAAACATTACATCATAAGAGACAACAACAGAATATATAATATCAACCCTTTTGTTCAGCTTGTATAATTACATTGATCCATTTTACATGCCTACCCATTACTGGGGAGGAGGCCACTCCCCAAACAATTCAGGACCGCTAAACATCCACATAACAGCACCAAAAGGACCGCTAAACATCCACATAACAGCAGACCGCTAAACATCCACATAACAGCACCAAAAGGACCGCTAAACATCCAGCAAACAGCCTTATTAACCTACACACAGTAGCTATGAATGACTATGGGTTCACACAGTTGATATTTTATAATGTCAAGTGTAGCAACGGTGAAAACAGCACATCAGGTAAACAGTGCTCAGGTAAAGCAGACTCCACCTGCCCCAAAGTGTTATTTAGCTGCCAGGGGCAGGTGGGCACCCCTTAGTGTTTTATTTAGCTGCCAGGGGCAGGTGCCGGGCACTCCTTAGTGTCAAAAAGATAAAAGTATTCTAAAAGTTTTCTGAAAAACCCATGTCTGGAAAATTTGGAAAATATGTTGTTCTATCATGAACCAGACCAGACAGTATTGACATTGAGTGTTTATTCAGTCTTTGCAGATACAGGTATGGCAGTGGTGAATAAATAACAATCAATAATGGGGATAAGTCAGGCGTAATACACAGTAGGAAACATAGGCGATATATATAGGAAAGCAGACTTACATGAATGCATCATTCGGTATACAGGCACATAGGAGTTGTCTGTCAGTGAGTGAGAGACAAATGTTTGTATAGGCCCTCAGGTGTGCAGATTATCAGCCCTGCCCACACCATCAACAGGCAACCTGCTACTGCTCCGCCCGGCACTATGAGCTTGTAGATCGGCTATTTTAGCTAAAGTATAATTGATGCTTAAAACACCAAAAGGGGTCCAGAATGGGTTAAATGAGCATTTGTATAGCAACACAAATTGACATTAATATGACATTAGTTAAGTATTGAATTAAAGCTGCAATGGATACACAGGCCATTCAGAAAAAGTTACATCCAACCAACTATGTTCAGAGAAACAGCAGAGACAGTTTTTAAATGAGATGGACATGTATATGATAGAAAACATTAAAAGCATCCTTATAAGCCCTATAACCTTAACCCAATTTGCTATTGTACATGGTCATTACAGGTCAATCCACTTGGACTCAAGGTGTCTCATCAGCCGTGGACGGTGTCCTGTTGAGAGACGCAGAAACATCACATGATTCAAGATTACAACATTGACAGTCCAGGTTTGTGCATCAGCAGATGTTTTATTTTATCATGCAAGTAAGGACATGTTAGCATGGCCAAAACAATCACCGGTAGAAGGTACTTTCAGTTTTCTGAAACGGGGTTCAAGTCCCTGCAGTGATAGAAGGCTTAATGCAGCATGTCCTGCTTGTATGTTTATTACATGAAATGTTATCATAAGACATACAACAGCAATACAACAACATCATTTGTGTGATATTGAAATGCAATTTTAATTGTCAATCGTCTGAGGACAGGTGTGGGACGTTGCAGTACAGCAATGAAGTGGGGTCTGACAGATGTGTAGGGCATGAGAGAGAGAGAGAGAGAGAGAGAGAGAGATATGAACAGTATATAATTGCAAAACATGGTTACAGTCACTAGCAGGCAACTAGTTTTATACTAATATTTTGTTTGTTGTTTCATTTTTCAAAAATAGCAGACCTACAAGCTCGTAGCGCGCCACTCGGTGGCGCGCGCTATGAGCTTGTAGATCTGCTATTTTTCAATAGCCTGGGTAACCGGCCTGGGTACCAGATTCTAAAAATGTCTTTTACAGTTTTCTGAAAAAGCTATTTTTCTTCCATTTTTCAAAAATAGCAGACCTGCAAGCGCGTAGCGCGACACTCAGCCTTTTACTGGGGACCCCCTGGGAATCCCCCAAGGGCCCCCGGGGGTCCACGAACGCTTAATTGAGAAGCACTGCGATGCATTCTAAGCATTCATGCACAGCTATCTTTTATAAATGTCATTTTCAATGTGAAAAGACTGTAGTTCACTCGGTGGCGCGCTACGCGCTTGTTGATCTTCTATTTTTCAATAGTAGCTGCGTTACCTACGTTTACTGGGGACCCCCTGGGAATCCCCCAAGGGCCCCCGGGGGTCCACGAACGCTTAATGAGAAGCACTGGGATGCATTCTAACCATTCATGCACAGTTATCTTTTAGAAATGTCATTTTCAATGTGAAAAGACTGTAGTTCACTCGGTGGCGCGCTACGCGCTTGTTGATCTTCTATTTTTCAATAGTAGCTGCGTTACCTACGTTTACTGGGGACCCCCTGGGAATCCCCCAAGGGCCCCCGGGGGTCCACGAACGCTTAATTGAGAAGCACTGGGATGCATTCTAACCATTCATGCACAGTTATCTTTTAGAAATGTCATTTTCAATGTGAAAAGACTGTAGTTCACTCGGTGGCGCGCTACGCGCTTGTTGATCTTCTATTTTTCAATAGTAGCTGCGTTACCTACGTTTACTGGGGACCCCCTGGGAATCCGCCAAGGGCCCCCGGCGGTCCACGAACGCTTAATTGAGAAGCACTGGGATGCATTCTAACCATTCATGCACAGTTATCTTTTAGAAATGTCATTTTCAATGTGAAAAGACTGTAGTTCACTCGGTGGCGCGCTACGCGCTTGTAGATCTTCTATTTTTCAATAGCCTGGGTACCGGCCTGGGTACCGCGCTTCCTACAACAAACCTTGAGTGTGTTTGTGTCTGTGGCTCCACCTGTCTGTGTAGGATGATGCCAGGAAGCTTCAGCACCTTGCAGACACCATGGAGGAAGGCACCATGCCAAAGGAAATGGCAGACATCATTATACGTTTGTGGAACCATGGTGGCATCCAGCAATGCTATGAACGAGCCGCAGAATACCAGCTCAATGACTCTGCCGGATAGTAAGTCAGCTCCTTTCTGCTACGGGAAACTTCATCATGGGTGTAAAATGTAGAAGAGTAGCTGTGGCTGACAATAAGTAGTTTAGTACCTCTCAAATACAAAGGGGCAGTCGATGAGTGAGTGGTACTGTATGTCTTTGGTTTCCCTTGTGGGAGATCAAGGTTCAAATCCGGGTGGTTTCCTAAGAACCAACGAGATGAGTAGAGTAAATCTGTAAGATATGTTACCTTGTGTGAAATGGACTTGTGTGATCAGAGAAGTTCATTGTTTGGCAGCTACCTTTGTGACTTGGCGAGACTGGTGGTGCCAGGCTACGTGCCTACGGAGCAGGATGTGTTGCGCTCAAGAGTAAAGACCACTGTGTCTGAAACTGAGGAGAATGGATGTATGTTTGTAGTGCGCAGTGTTGGGCAGTAGCTAGCTACAAGTAGCGAAGCTACATAGCTTAACTACATTTATCAGTAGCTTGATGGTAGCTTCACTCCTTTTGAACCAAGTAGCGTTTTTTGTAGTGTAGCTATTTTTAGACCCAAGTAGTGACGTAGCTTTCAACAAAAGCTATACGTTACAAATTGACTGTTAAATAAAGTTTTGTGGGGGGAAATCTTTAAGTGCCTGTCAGCATTCTCTCAATCTGAGTATCCCATCCTCAAATATTCGGTAAAACAGTGCCTCCCCGAGGCACTGTTTTACCTAGTGACCTGGGTCAGCTAGTCTCAGCTGGTGCGCAAATGGCTAGGCTGTGGCAATAATAATAATTAAAAAAAAAGAACAAAAAATAACTAAAATCGTTCATTTTTTGGAACCATGAACTTTAGTTCAAAATGTTGAATTATGAACTGAATTAGTTCCTTTAAAAAAAATTAACTGTGAACTGAACTATAGTTAATAAAAAAAAGAACTTTCCCAACACTGAACACATGAATCAGCTGGCTCCTGACACCGCAAGGTACATTAATACAAGTAAATGTGAAAAAGTTGACACCAAAAGCCAGACAGAGGGCTTGTTTCCAGTTTGTTTTTTAATAAACAATCAAACTCAGCATTTTTGCCTGCCTATTAGGCTATTTGTTCGGTGGAAACTTGATCATGAAATTGATAAAAAATATTTAAAAAAAAGTAGTGTCCATGTAGCTAGCTACTTTTGCCATGTAGCTTATAGTGTAGCTTGCTACAATTATCTGGGGATAGCTTCGTTGTAGTTGAGCTATATTTAATAGAGAGTAACTGGTAGTGTAGCTTACTACATTTTCCAAGTAGCTTGCCCATCACTGCGCCTGTATCTCTCAAGATCTTCACTGCAACTGCCTTTCCACCAGGCAGAGACACATACCCCTCTGAAATAAATGCTGAATAAACCGCTTTATTTAACGGAATGACAGGGGCAGCAGGGAATTCTCCTTTAATGTGTAGACATGAAATATTGAGCTGTATATAAGTATCATCATATAAGTATTAGGGATGTCCCGATTCACTTTTTTGGTTTCCAATTCGATCCTGAAACCACAATTTCTGCGTTAGTCGATACCGAATGCCGATACCAGAGAATAATAGTTATAATAATAGAAAAACAATAACTATAGAGCGTCGCAGTCCCTCCCTCTTTCAGAACGACGAGTGGCCCAGGAAATGAATCGCAATGCATTTCTCCCATAGGATTTTCTTTAAGTATTTATTTAAAGACGGTTACGCCGCGGACAAAGCCAACTCGGATCGTGACAAATCATGACAATGAACACAATGTTTTGGGCCGATCAAATCATTAGAAAGAAGAAATTAAAGGCAGGAGACAACACTATTTGTTTTGTTTTTCTTCTTATAAATTATTTGATCGGCCCAAAACATTGTGTTCATTGTCATGATTTGTCACGATCCGAGTTGGCTTTGTCCGCGTCGTAACCGTCTTTAAATAAATACTTCAAGAAAATCCTATGGGAGAAATGCATTGCATTTAATTTCCTTGGCCACTTGTCGTTCTGAAAGGGGGAGGGACTGCGACGCTCTATACCGACTGGGAATAGTGTTTATAGCTATATATATATATATCTCGTGTTTATAGCAGACTCCTCACTCAATTGTGCACTTGCCGTTTGGGCAACTCTAAAGCAAACTCCACATGCCCAAACATTGTATTTACTTGCCAGTGTCAACCGCTTACCCCTGTGTCGGATATTTGCAGATACAGATATGACCAAATAAGGGCCGATCCAATACTTTTCCGATACCGATACAGTATCGGGACATACTTGTTTGCAACTAGTCTGTACACTAATGTACCTCACAAAGAACATTATATGCAGTCAAGAGACGACCAGTCACCTCCCACTGCCACTGACATGGTCACATGGACTTAGCTAACGAGATTCTTACTAAGAAGTATTTTAAATTTGATAATGTAGTTTACCTTCAGAAACAAGGTGTCTCTATGGGTAGTCCATTCTCTCCAAATTATGCAAACCTGTTTATGGGAAAATTTGAGGAATTACACCAACATTAAAAGGTATCCTGAACAGGTATGATTAAAATGACGTTAAAGCGCAAATAACATGGATTTTAAAACTGCTTTTAATATTTAATATCATATTGTCTATGTCCCTCAAAGTTATTTCTAATGGTTTGAGCCTCAATCACCACTCTGATAATAACCAGTCCTTGTCATTTCTTTCTGGACTTTGAAAGCAGTTTTAGATTCAGTACCACAATGTCCTGAGGTGGTGGGGGTGCTGATATGCAGATTATTTAATATTTGAGTCATTATAATACGGATGCTAGATAAAACCAGGCTTGTTTCCATTACATGCCAACTTGGAAAATCAACAATGGTGGACATTGTAAACAAAGTGGAAATGCAAATTTAGAACTGAAGACTAAAGAAGAGGAGGAATTATACAAAGTAGGGTGACATTGATGACATCACGATGAGACCAAAATCAGTTGAGCTGTTCCTGACAGCAAT
This sequence comes from Protomyctophum bolini, assembly GCF_963924005.1. Lineage (NCBI taxonomy): Eukaryota > Metazoa > Chordata > Actinopteri > Myctophiformes > Myctophidae > Protomyctophum > Protomyctophum bolini. The sequence goes on along the minus strand of NW_027666033.1, from coordinate 16,310 downwards.
TTCCATTAAAGCACCTATATGATATGAAAGCCTGATTGTTCAAAATTGGTTATTTGTGGGGATAGAAAACACATATGGGAGCCCCAAAAACACAAAAGAAATGGAAAAAGTTGAATTTTATGTTATAGGTCCTTTAAGTGAAAATACATTTTAATAGATAGTAATGTCGATAGATATGTCCATGTCCTGTAAAACGGGGTGGGCATTTGTCCTACTTAATGGGTGATCATTTCAGTAAAACTTATTAGGCTATAATGATCTGAGCTAGTTTTTCAGTTGAACATGCCCTACTCCAGATAATTAACGAGTAAGCTACTAGGCTGAAAAAGGCACCAAATTCACCCAGGTATACAACAAGACACATGGGAAGAATTAATGTTATCTCTTTAGTTTATTTTGCACCAAAGTCACTGATACACACTTTATGTACAGCACAGTTATACAAACGGGGACAAAAGGTGATAACTGGACAGAGTGAGAAAATATAAAACAGTAAAAAATGCATTTGAAACTTTCTGAGCAAGGAACCTATATACTGTAGTAAACGCTTAATCAGCTCATTAAATACGTTGGTAGGCATAGTTTTGTTATATTTTGACACGTGCTTTGGCAATAATGTAAACGTATGTTTTCTCATGCCAATAAAGCTCCTTTGAATTGAATTGGAATCACACTCGTCATATAGCCTAGTGTTGTGCGCTGAAAATAGGCAACCTACAAGCTCACACAGCGCAGCGCATCACAGAATGTATTGTGAGTCTCTAGATCGGTTAGTTCCGGCACGCAATACCACCGTACGATAGAGCATGAATCCGGCATTATCTATGATTGATAGTGAAATATCAAACGAGGGGGACCGTCCTTCACCATCTACACAGCGCAAAGCCTTCAAAGTGGTCAGCCCGGTCCCGGGTGCGAACCCTGATCCCGTTAACACACCAAGTAGCTGCATAATTAACCGTTCAGCTAATGAGTGGAGATGCACAGCAACACGCAACAAAGAGCATAAAAGAAAAGTGGAGCTTCTTGAATTGCAAGTTATGTGGGCTTGCCTTGGCTACATTTAACCTGAGGATGAAGCTCAAGACAACTTGGCCCCACATGGCCCAGACGGCTAGCGTAGCCGTCCAGGAACCTAGGCTACGAATGCCACCTGACGACCTTTGCGGCATGTCACTCCCTACAGTATCTCTCTCTCTCCCCATTTCCTGTCAGTCTATTGTACCTATCAATAAAGGCAGGAAAAGCCCCCAAAAATGTCTTGGCTCCACATTATTGTTCTACTCTGCTGGCCCCCTGTGACCTTCCTGGAGGTGGACATCTCCATCCTGTGTTCAGACTGCAATGGCAATCTGTTCACCGATATTCATTCTTATTTTGCCCCCTCACTAAAGATTTCAACATCATCTCGTACCCATACAATAGAGTAGCTAAATGTCACTCATTTAAGCTCTTCTAAAGCAAACTTGGTTAAGCCCAGCTGACTGTGTAATACTGAGAATGAATGATGCAACATCCTATTTAGTTAGCTAGGCTACTATACAGCGCCACTCCCTCAAAGCTACATTTCGATATAAAATGACTCATTATTTACAGGCATTTCAGGGCACGCAGGGCTCTTAGCAGTTTTCTTTGTGATCGATCTTATTTGAGCAGAAATGTTATGGTGTTTTGGTTTAATTTAGTCAATACAAATTGTTTATTTATCTTCGGGACATACATACATTATGTACTGGAGAGAGGGGGGGGGGGGAATCATTCATTGCTGATAACAGGAATGGAACTATTAGCAGCTTGAGGCTGCGTAAAGCCTTATTAAAAAGAAAAGAAGGCACAGTCCCCCTATCATAAACCTGTCTTACTGTATAACAACTAGTAACATAGTGGATAGTAACCTACTTAATAAAAGTATAGCTGTTGGTTAGCATTAGAGATTGAGTTCCAATCTCCTGAGGTACCACAACTTGGCAGAGATAATTATATTCTTGAATGCTTTTTTCAGTTTCAAACATTTCATGAAGACATTCTGTGCTATCATTTTGTCATTTCAAGTCCTGTAATCTTCATGACATTTAACGTACAGTGTCAAAAAAAGGAATAGAGATAGAAGATAAATATACATCTGTTTAACTGCAAAAATTATAATTAAATCTGTAAATGACACAGGTACTGTAACAAGCAGTCTATGATGACACCAGTTGCCAGGAAAAATATTAGCGAAGCCTTGTCCACTGGAGTGAATAAATCAGAAAACTAGTGGGTGGCCTGTTCTTACATCTAGGCAAGAGACATCCTATGTCTACCCAAAGCACTGTACAGTATTTTGCAAAACACCATGATGATTATAATGTACTGTAGACGTGCTGTGGAATTATCACAGCACAAGCTGAATATTTAACAGAAGAAAAAAAAGTGTTTTGATTCCCACACATGAGTTGTGGGGACAATATTCACAATAAACAACCCACAACAAGTCAATGGCAGCCATTTTAAATCACTTATAGATTCGTAGGACAGTAGGCTGCTAGTAGAAGATGGGTTCGGGTCTGTCTTCGGTGAAGGTGGGGCGAAGGTAGACATCCAGGGAGCGAGGGTCACTGTGGGGGAGAGGAGGGGAAGCAGTGAAAGTTAGCTTGAAACAAAACGCATCGTGTACAAAGTACAAACATTACACCACCCCGCCCAGAGAAGTCTGCCTTCCCAGAGTTATGTTTTCCAGGTTCAGATCGTTTAGCAACGGTTTAAGAGTTTTAGCAGGCATGCAGTGACAAAACTCTTTGACGCAATTTATTGTTAACTGTCAGAGGGGGGAATTATGAACAGGCATGCATGCAGGGTTAGTAGTGTCTTCTCTGAATGATGCCGTTATACATTTAACATTAATCTTTTACAGCCTAGGACCTCTGGGAGGCCAAAGGATAGAAAAGATACGTGATACCCAGCACACTTCTGAAGCCAGACAGCCAATGACGGCACAAAGAACCAGGAGAGAGAGAGAGAGAGAGAGAGAGAGAGAGAAATAGATAATAAGAGTGATTGGTTGGCTGAATGGCGATGGAGGCTGGTGACTTACGGAGGTCCTGTTCCCTCAGAACCGGGACAATTCTGGACCCAAACTGGAAGGTAAAGAGAACCCTTGGGTTTGAATGGCTCATCTCTCAGTTAAGATCATGCATGGGTCACAGTTCTTAAAGGCATTGCTGGTTAGGCTGGCGTAAGATGAGAATACTGTAAGTTAAAGCCATAACCCATTTTCACCCTCGTCGTCATGTAATTGCTCCTCACTGATGCTCATTATAAGATGGCGCTCTTTGTGTCTACTCGTGGTGTCTCAAGAGGTGGGCTGTGCTGGACATTTCAGAAACCTTATTCCAAAGACATCATCGATGGAGATTCCAAGCTATTGGAAACTAGTACAGCCTTTCTCTTACTGGAAAGTCAACACAGTGAATTAGAAGCCATTGTTGTAGCATCAATGCAGAGGAAGTGGACAGAAATTATTATTATTATTATTATTACAGCATTATTGAGGACCAATTATATGAAGATTAGGTTGAAAATGGGTGTTCCGAATCGTGACATAAAAAAAGGTTTTGTAATGTCTTCTCTTTTTTTTTTTTTTCTGGGCTCAATTGCACCCAAAAACCTGAACTTTTAACATTTAGTAGATTTTCTGTGGTCTGGGTTTTTCTGGCTCAAACAAGTGCTCTGATTTGCCTGTGGACTGTGAGGCAAGAATCCACAAATCCCATATAAGACATAAAAATTTTCCAGCAGATGAGGGATTTTGCCCGTTTTTATTGCAACTCAAAAGGCTTCAGAACACACAGAGAAAACCCCAGACCACAGAAGATCCATGGAATGTTCAAAGTTCAAGTTGTGTGGGTGTAAATGAGGTCATAAACCCTAAAATAAAAAATATAAATACAATGAAAATTAATGTCATGAAACCTATAATTGTTGACTGTGACTGAAATGGGAGATGGAAAACAGCTGTACACTCATGCTCATCATGCCATGTATCGTTGCTGTCAGGCAGACACCTTGCATCTCCATATTTGTTTTTTTGTTGAAACCTACTTCGTGTTCCTACATGCAGTGTCACATAAAAGTAGCAAAAATAGCCAAGGCTTAACACACATTTCGATTTAACGTAGAGCTTGTAGACATATATTTTTTCAGGGTTTTTTTTCCAGTTTTACATTGAACCAATGCAAAAGAGCTTGTGAATAAATAATAACTACATCGGAACACCATCGGGTATCAAAAGTATCAATTTGGGACAAACAAGGTTTCTACTGAACGACGACGATGTGGTCCTTTCCATCCGTGCAGCACATTTCAGTACTGGACATTCACAGAAACCAATATAATGAAGAGAGAGGCAGGCTAAATGCATTTCATTCACTAGAGGAGGTGAATTACTCTGTCCACACAGGCATCATTGCTCTATACACAGATAACGTATGCCGAAAATAGATAAAACAGGAGCTAAACACAACCCAGGATCATACGCATGAACAACCAAAACGAAGTAAATAAGCAGGCAGGCAAAGGGCAGCAATCATGTGCACAGTGCTCTCACAATAAGGTACACAAAAACAACCACACAGACACCCACACACACACACACACTCTCATACACAACGTTTACAGTCACCAAATGAGCCAAACTGTATGTGAGCAGGAATCAGGTGGGTGCGACAGGTCTGATACAAGCAGTCACACGAGCACATAAATGACGTGCATGCTCACAATGCAGCTCACAATGAGTTACCAAAAATAATTTATAACAAAATGAAAATTTTAAAAGGGGGAGGGGTGGGGGGAATCTAAATTAAATAACTGGGAAAGAAAATTCATATTACCAAAACAGAACAGATTAAATAACTGGGAAAGAAAATTCATATTACCAAAACAGAACAGATTTCTCATCAGACCAAACCGTTTATTAATATATAGATATATGTTTTTATTTGTAATACCTTTGTAAAAAGTCACCATATACATTCAGGGTCAATTTTTTGTATCACATTTCTGAAGTCCCTCCATAGCATGCATAAGATAAAACACTTTGCAACTAATAACTCATTGTTTCTGTAATTGTTTTGTTTCAACAAGGACAATAACAAGTAATTTTCCCCCCACCCCCCAAAAAAGACCAAAAACCACATAGCCACTCAGTGTAACGTTATACAATCATAATAAACATTGAGAGCTCCTTGAAACCTGAACTAATTCACAGCTGTTATTGAGAATACTCAGTCAACAAGATTGATCGCCCTGACTTTGAAAAAGGGCCGACATTTTGAATAATGACACAACGAACAAATACGTTTTTTTTTGCAGTGTGGCATCATTTACGTTAACCCCTATAATACTTGGTTGACCGGAATCCCAGAATACACTACAGTACTAGCCAACCTGGTGTTTACCCTATACCCTTTTCACTAAATATCTTTGCACAAAATAGCCGATCTACAAGCTCACAAAGCGTTGCTTGTACAGTACAGTAGGTCTGTTATGTTTGCCCCAGTATAGGGACGCCAGGGTTCAAGTGGTCAACCACTCTCTGCTTAGATCTAGGAACGGTGAAAATCTTTTTTGTTTCCCCTGGTAGGGTAAAAGAACGTGGAACACTTTTCATTTCATTTTTACCAATAGCAATGTGCATGTACAGTATTTAGATTTTATTCTGAGATGATTATATCAAATGCAATGCGGCTTCATGGTCTGAATAACCCCCAAAACATTATGTATATATATATATATATTCCTTCAAAATCAATGTGATGTCAATTTCACTTCAGGTTCACATAACTACAAGTTGTATAGAAAAAGGTAGCGAAGTAAGGCAAATATGACACATATGCACACACACACACACACACACACACACACACACACACACACACACACACACAAGCCTGGTTCGCTGTGTTCCACGGGTCTGTAAATGTCAGATCCGCTGAACGCAGCGAATCAGGCTGGAACCCAGGCTACACACACACACACACACACACACACACACACTCTAGACAGAACATCGGGTTAAGCATTGACACAAGGAAGCACTCTCTCAGAACATACAGTAGTAAACCTGCTGCCAACAAAGCTTTTGAGCGTGGGAGCGGGAAGGGGAACGGGGGAGGATGGGGTTCAATGTTCCGTCCACATGTGCTTACAAAGGCCATTCCGCCCAGTGGCTTCATCACAAAGACATTTTAAGTATTTTGGGCACTTTTGTACAGTACATGAAAATGTCTTTTTATAGTCTGACAAAATGACACCAGCATGTACGATGCATGAAGCACAAAGCAGTAGCAAAGGCAGTCTCTTGAGAGATTTAGTCCGTGGGGGGAGGAGGGGTCGGACTGGGATCAGAGATCACAGAGCGCTCAGAGTCCGTATCGCTGTGCGCCGACCAGGTAGGCCCCGTTTTGACTCTCCCTCTCAGCGCAATCCTCCACCCACCAACCGCTACTGTCCACACCGACATCACCACCGGCGGCAGCACCCCAGAGGGACGGCGGGGGGAAGGAAGGAAGGGGAGGGAGGGAGGGAGGGAGGGAGGGAGGGAGGGAGGGAGGGAGGGAGGGAGGGAGGAAAGGAGAGGTAAGGAGGGACCCGGGAGAGGAGAAGAGAGGACAGAAAGGAAGGGATGAAACTGGACCGCTTCCATTGGAGGAGGCGGCTGTGTTTTGCAGAGGCGGGGGAAGAGGTTTGGAGAGGAAAAAAGGATCAGTAGGGGAGGCTAACAGGAGGGAAAGAGGGGGACGGGGGAGACAAGGGGGACTGGGATGGGGTGGGGTGGGGTTGGGGGGATGGGGAGGCCCCTGTGCTATCCGGAAGCTGTCTGTGTCTGTCTGTATGTCTGTTCTCACACAGTCGAAATCAATTTGCCATCACCACTGTCACTGTGGAACAAAGAGAGAAGGAAGCTTGCCAGGTCGGACACACTCAGAGAGAAATGGAGAGAGACAAGACAGGCAGGAAGCGGTGGTGTGTGCATGTGTGTGTGTGAGTGTGCAAGTGTGCGAGTGAGTGAGCGTGCGTGCGTGCGAGGGGGGTTGGACAGGGGGTGGCAAGCCTTAGTTTGGAGGTAGACATTGTAGGAGGAGCAAAGAAATCTACTTCTTCCCACCCACAGCTGCCGACACCAAACAAACGCACCTGCCGCCATCTGGAAAATGGAACTTCATGTTTACCTCATCGATAATATGTGCCATGGCCCCAAAACAGAAACAAAACTGTTTGGGTATCGATGAAGTAATGGAAGTCATCTCCATGGCAGGAGGTGGGTGTGTGTAGTGTTCCATCCCTGGGAGGGGTGAATACACCCCCGTAGGGACTGTGCCGACCCAGAAAACAACATTCAGAAGACAGAATTATGTGACACGACTTGGCGCTGGAGACGAAAAGCCCCAGGCTCACAAACAGTGATGATCACAATGATGTCAGCATGATGTCTGCTGTCACAAACATGAAATCCAACCAACCAACACCACGTGTGCACATATACACACACTTGTATGTAATTTCAGACACGCACGCACTCACACATCCGTGCACAAACACACTCAAACATAGATATACAAGAAAAGTGATTCCCTCATTAAACATAGATAGAAGCAGAATAACCCCCGACTTAAATTAACCCTACATTATGGCACACTGGCCAGCAATATAATATATAATATAATATAATATAATATAATATAATATAATATAATATAATATAATATAATATAATATAATATAATAGTATTGTTTAAAGACCTACTTAAAAAAAAAGCAAAGCAAGCCAGAGCAAAGAGGAAAGGACAGAGACAATACACACAGAATATTGCAGAATTTTGATACGATACATTTTGTAAAGTAACAATTAAAAATGGTACCAATTGATTTGAAACTCTAATGTCTCTTGCCTCAGTGCAGAGTGCACACAATGCTCCGGCAGCTATGTAGCAGTCCCTCCAGCATGTTGAAGCATTTTAATTGATCGGATAAAATGACACGTATGATCCCATGTTGCCTGCTAAAAGAGATCGATCCATCTCCGTCTACCTCACTTGACCAACTACAGACATCTAGAGACATCTTACTGGACTCTACTCAGACGGCAGGGTAGGTAGAATAAGGTCTTACCTTGTGGCGAAGCGACTGTCGTAATCCTCGAGGGCAGGCTGAAACAATCAAGAGACACATTTTTAATCTCGGCTCAAGCCTTTACAAACACCATTCTGCAAGAAGGAGACTGCCATCCTAGGATCTGACCAGCAGGTGGAAGCAGATCCTTAAATAACCAGCCAGAATCAGCCTCCCTGTCAGGCTAGGGTTTTAATGTCTGAACTCTATATGATTGTGATGTCTTGTTTTTAATTGGATTGCCTTATTTCCTTTCTGCAAAACAAATCCACCTTCAGGTAAAAATGAAGAACACTTGACCCATTACCTCTGTGTTGAAATGATTATGCACAGTGAACAAGGTGAGTTTTTTCAATTAAACCGATCAAATTAATCCAGTCAAAGGAGGCTCAAGTGAAACATGACCTATTAACACTGACTCCCCACCTGTGCGGCAAAGCCTGCCATGCTGTAGGGGCGTGGGCGAGTCTGTGCCAGGCTCTGTGCCAGCAGACGGGCCGTCAGGCCGTAGTCGGGCATGGGCAGGGACATGTCACTCTCCAGAAGGTTCCCTGTGCTGCTGCTTTTCCCATGGTGCAGACTGGAAGGGGTGAAGACACGTGCACATTACAATCCAATACAACTAACCCAAAAACGAAACCTATGGGGGGGGGGTTTACCCCAGGGGTTAACTGGGGACAGGGAGGAACTCCTTATATGGTCAGTAGACTCAGCACACTCTATAGTAGAGAGAATTATCACAACAAAACAAAAATAAGTGATATTTGAATTAAGTGAAAATACTGAATATACCTTGGCTTTAAGTGTTAAAATAGTAACTACACACTACTAACGCACACACTGTGTGTCATGTAATGTCATGTAATGCAGATAAATAGTGTTGCACTGCAGGTTGAAACTTTCAACTAGGTTGCACAGTTGACTTCACCTGGCCACATCCTAGTCATGTTGTAGTTTTTCCTCAGGTGTAAATGGTTAAACTGCTAATGTTATTGTCACGATTGGGCCATGGCCAGGTGTGGCCAGCAGTGCAGCCTAATAAAACTGTAGTCCAGGGTTTTGGACCAAGGTGGCAAGCCATTTCCTGTTCCGGTTAATTTCCCCGTAGTTTCGTTTGATCGGCTCTGCAGTACATTTGTACTGGAAACACAAGGTGTCATTTGTGTGTCCGGTTCAAATCGTCTGCTGAGCCAATCAAAACAAACTGGAACAGGAAACGGACCAGGTACGCTACCTTCTGAAACCCTGGGACTCCAGTTCTGCACAGAGCCTATTGAAAGAGTCCAAAGCAAATGTCCTTGTGACAGGATAGAACACTGAGAGTATGATTAACTGATGACCCAGGCTACAAGTTCCTTACTTGATCATTAACTATGAAGACTGCACCGAGCAGCATGTCCTGAAACTTACTTCACTATGAAGACTGCACAGAGCATGTCCTTGAAACTTACTTCACTATGAAGACTGCACCGAGCAGCATGTCCTGAAACTTACTTCACTATGAAGACTGCACCGAGCAGCATGTCCTGAAACTTACTTCACTATGAAGACTGCACCGAGCAGCATGTCCTGGAACTTACTTCACTATGAAGACTGCACCGAGCAGCATGTCCTGAAACTTACTTCACTATGAAGACTGCACCGAGCAGCATGTCCTGAAACTTACTTCACTATGAAGACTGCACCGAGCAGCATGTCCTGGAACTTACTTCACTATGAAGACTGCACCGAGCAGCATGTCCTGAAACTTACTTCACTATGAAGACTGCACCGAGCAGCATGTCCTGAAACTTACTTCACTCGGAGCTTCTCGTTGTCGCTCTCTGGGACCACTCGCGTGTAGGAGAACGGGAACCAGCCACGCCTGAAACGCAGTTAGTGAACACTTTAACTTAGGCTTTGTTTGGACTGCAAGCCAAATCCAATTTTGTTCTCAAATCCGATCTTTAGGACTGGTTGTCCACTGGCAAAACAGCGATCGAGCCATATATGGGGGATATTCTGATATAGAAAGAGAATAAAATCTGCATTCTCAGCTGTAGTAAGAGTCTTATTTAATAAATAGAGGATCCGCAGCAGCAGTCAGACCACGTTTCGGTGCGCAGGCCTTCGTCAGTGTTTCTACAGGTGATTCTGCCTTTTACTTTAATTTCTTTACCTATGTGAGGATGTAAAAAGTTCTCTCCTTTAACCCATTCTGACCTGAGATCAGATTCATACGAGGTTTCCGCCGGACACACACTGGTCCTGATGAACCCATTCTGACCTGAGATCAGATTCTAGAAATGTCAGTTGCTCTTTGATTTTTCAAAAATAGCAGACCTACAAGCTCGTATCGCGCCACTCGGTGGCGCGATATGAGCTTGTAGATCTGCTATTTTTCAATAGCTAAAGCATAACATGATGCCAACACCAAAATGGGTGCGTTTTCAATAGCTAAAGCATAACATGATGCTGACACCAAAATGGGTGCGTTTTCAATAGCTAAAGCACGACATGATGCCAACACCAAAATGGGTGCGTTTTCAATAGCTAAAGCACGACATGATGCCAACACCAAAATGGGTGCGTTTTCAATAGCTAAAGCATAACATGATGCCAACACCAAAATGGGTGCGTTTTCAATAGCTAAAGCATAACATGATGCCAACACCAAAATGGGTTCCCGTTCAGAAGATGGTTAACCCATTCTGACCTGAGATCAGATTCTAGAAATGTCAGTTGCTCTTTGATTTTTCAAAAATAGCAGACCTACAAGATCGTATCGCGCCACTCGGTGGCGCGCTATGACCTTGTAGATCTGCTATTTTTAAATAGCTAAAGCATAACATGATGCTAACACCAAAATGGGTTCCCGTTCAGAATGGGTTAACCCATTCTGACCTGAGATCAGATTCATACGAGGTTTCCGCCGGACACACACTGGTCCTGATGAACCCATTCTGACCTGAGATCAGATTCTAGAAATGTCAGTTGCTCTTTGATTTTTCAAAAATAGCAGACCTACAAGCTCGTATCGCGCCACTCGGTGGCGCGATATGAGCTTGTAGATCTGCTATTTTTCAATAGCTAAAGCATAACATGATGCCAACACCAAAATGGGTGCGTTTTCAATAGCTAAAGCATAACATGATGCCAACACCAAAATGGGTGCGTTTTCAATAGCTAAAGCACGACATGATGCCAACACCAAAATGGGTGCGTTTTCAATAGCTAAAGCATAACATGATGCCAACACCAAAATGGGTTCCCGTTCAGAAGATGGTTAACCCATTCTGACCTGAGATCAGATTCTAGAAATGTCAGTTGCTCTTTGATTTTTCAAAAATAGCAGACCTACAAGATCGTATCGCGCCACTCGGTGGCGCGCTATGACCTTGTAGATCTGCTATTTTTAAATAGCTAAAGCATAACATGATGCTAACACCAAAATGGGTTCCCGTTCAGAATGGGTTAACCCATTCTGACCTGAGATCAGATTCATACGAGGTTTCCGCCGGACACACACTGGTCCTGATGAACCCATTCTGACCTGAGATCAGATTCTAGAAATGTCAGTTGCTCTTTGATTTTTCAAAAATAGCAGACCTACAAGCTCGTATCGCGCCACTCGGTGGCGCGATATGAGCTTGTAGATCTGCTATTTTTCAATAGCTAAAGCATAACATGATGCCAACACCAAAATGGGTGCGTTTTCAATAGCTAAAGCATAACATGATGCCAACACCAAAATGGGTGCGTTTTCAATAGCTAAAGCACGACATGATGCCAACACCAAAATGGGTGCGTTTTCAATAGCTAAAGCACGACATGATGCCAACACCAAAATGGGTGCGTTTTCAATAGCTAAAGCATAACATGATGCCAACACCAAAATGGGTGCGTTTTCAATAGCTAAAGCACGACATGATGCCAACACCAAAATGGGTGCGTTTTCAATAGCTAAAGCATAACATGATGCCAACACCAAAATGGGTGCGTTTTCAATAGCTAAAGCATAACATGATGCCAACACCAAAATGGGTGCGTTTTCAATAGCTAAAGCACGACATGATGCCAACACCAAAATGGGTGCGTTTTCAATAGCTAAAGCATAACATGATGCCAACACCAAAATGGGTTCCCGTTCAGAAGATGGTTAACCCATTCTGACCTGAGATCAGATTCTAGAAATGTCAGTTGCTCTTTGATTTTTCAAAAATAGCAGACCTACAAGATCGTATCGCGCCACTCGGTGGCGCGCTATGACCTTGTAGATCTGCTATTTTTAAATAGCTAAAGCATAACATGATGCTAACACCAAAATGGGTTCCCGTTCAGAATGGGTTAACCCATTCTGACCTGAGATCAGATTCATACGAGGTTTCCGCCGGACACACACTGGTCCTGATGAACCCATTCTGACCTGAGATCAGATTCTAGAAATGTCAGTTGCTCTTTGATTTTTCAAAAATAGCAGACCTACAAGCTCGTATCGCGCCACTCGGTGGCGCGATATGAGCTTGTAGATCTGCTATTTTTCAATAGCTAAAGCATAACATGATGCCAACACCAAAATGGGTGCGTTTTCAATAGCTAAAGCATAACATGATGCCAACACCAAAATGGGTGCGTTTTCAATAGCTAAAGCACGACATGATGCCAACACCAAAATGGGTGCGTTTTCAATAGCTAAAGCACGACATGATGCCAACACCAAAATGGGTGCGTTTTCAATAGCTAAAGCATAACATGATGCCAACACCAAAATGGGTGCGTTTTCAATAGCTAAAGCACGACATGATGCCAACACCAAAATGGGTGCGTTTTCAATAGCTAAAGCATAACATGATGCCAACACCAAAATGGGTGCGTTTTCAATAGCTAAAGCATAACATGATGCCAACACCAAAATGGGTGCGTTTTCAATAGCTAAAGCACGACATGATGCCAACACCAAAATGGGTGCGTTTTCAATAGCTAAAGCATAACATGATGCCAACACCAAAATGGGTTCCCGTTCAGAAGATGGTTAACCCATTCTGACCTGAGATCAGATTCTAGAAATGTCAGTTGCTCTTTGATTTTTCAAAAATAGCAGACCTACAAGATCGTATCGCGCCACTCGGTGGCGCGCTATGACCTTGTAGATCTGCTATTTTTAAATAGCTAAAGCATAACATGATGCTAACACCAAAATGGGTTCCCGTTCAGAATGGGTTAACCCATTCTGACCTGAGATCAGATTCATACGAGGTTTCCGCCGGACACACACTGGTCCTGATGAACCCATTCTGACCTGAGATCAGATTCTAGAAATGTCAGTTGCTCTTTGATTTTTCAAAAATAGCAGACCTACAAGCTCGTATCGCGCCACTCGGTGGCGCGATATGAGCTTGTAGATCTGCTATTTTTCAATAGCTAAAGCATAACATGATGCCAACACCAAAATGGGTGCGTTTTCAATAGCTAAAGCATAACATGATGCCAACACCAAAATGGGTGCGTTTTCAATAGCTAAAGCACGACATGATGCCAACACCAAAATGGGTGCGTTTTCAATAGCTAAAGCATAACATGATGCCAACACCAAAATGGGGTGCGTTTTCAATAGCTAAAGCATAACATGATGCCAACACCAAAATGGGTGCGTTTTCAATAGCTAAAGCACGACATGATGCCAACACCAAAATGGGTGCGTTTTCAATAGCTAAAGCATAACATGATGCCAACACCAAAATGGGTTCCCGTTCAGAAGATGGTTAACCCATTCTGACCTGAGATCAGATTCTAGAAATGTCAGTTGCTCTTTGATTTTTCAAAAATAGCAGACCTACAAGCTCGTAGCGCGCCACTCGGTGGCGCGCTATGAGCTTGTAGATCTGCTATTTTTAAATAGCTAAAGCATAACATGATGCCAACACCAAAATGGGTTCCCGTTCAGAATGGGTTAACCCATTCTGACCTGAGATCAGATTCATACGAGGTTTCCGCCGGACACACACTGGTCTGATGAACCCGATGAGGAAGGACAGAAGGTGAACACAGGTTAACAGTAATCACCAACTGATTGGGTGGTCCTCCACTGGATGTGCTGTAGCGACTGATGATGTCTAAATACTATGTAAGATAGAAATAAACTCAAAGGTATTAATTAGACTCTTACCTACACACTTTCTTCGTCCCACATTTTGGTGTTGGCATCATGTTATGCTTTAGCTATTGAAAAATAGCAGATCTACAAGCTCATATCGCGCCACCGAGTGGCGCGATACGAGCTTGTAGGTCTGCTATTTTTGTATTGTATGTATTGGTTCTTTTACATTAAAAGTACCTAGCAGTTTTAATCTTTTAAATATAAACTTGGGTTCCCTTATTAACTAATAAATGCTCAAGCTGTTTTTTAAAACCACACTATCATGAAATGACCTTTTTATGCAGTTTTAACCCAAAGCATATAGTAATAAGCCTTTTTAAACTTCAGTTTTACCTTAGTGCTTACTTGTAACCAAATGGACCCTCTATTCTAAACAGAAAAAGGCAATCAAATGAAGTCACACAAGTCAGTACTTAGAAAAATAGTTCTCAGTTAGTTAATTCTGTGCAATGACTGTGCAAAAATAGTAAATAGACAACAACATACAAAACGTAAACAAATAAAGTGCTCTGTAACACTATAGGTTCAAAACCTTAATAGAACATACCCCTCTTCTTTCAGGAATACCAGTAAATAAAGAAATACCTTCTCAAAGATATATTAATGAAATGGAAAAACCCTTTAAATTACCCTGAGTCACTTAAGGACACCCCCAAAGTTCCCCAAAAAACCTTTAAGTTGCAGGCCTGGTAGTAGTTGCTTGTGTGCGTTGTGGCCTCAAACCAACAATGGCTCCTTGGCTCCTCGGTGATCCAAAAATAAAAGATGATGTTTCTGTAGGTCCAAACTCAGTCCCTCACAGCTGTAGATACAGCAGCATAGCAAGTGTCTCCTCTCATCCCACGTTGAGTGAAGCTCTGGTTGCTCCAACTGGAATGTCCTCTTTGTGTCTTCCAGTGGAAAACAACAGACTAACACATCAACAGACCAACTGTGTGGAAGTTAAACTAAGTCTAGAAAACGTCTGTCCACGTGCAATGAGCAGGCACTAACCTCACTGAGCTAGCGTTAGCATTAGCGTTAGCATGTCAACAGAAAGCAGACAGTCAGTGTCACTGAATTCCCTGGAGACATTCAGTTGCTTCTCCAAACATGGTGATTGTCCTCTCCGATTGTTGTGTAAACTCTCTGCATGCAGGTTTGTGCACTGCAAACGTATAATATAAAACACAGTTTATCTGAATTACTGCTTTGCTCACTCACCCTCCTCTGAAGCAACAACATCATCCTCTTGGCTCTGGTGTTTCACTTCCTGCCGTCCGTCAGCAACACACTCCCTAACCCCAGGTCCCATACAGAATGTTAACCCCATGAGTGCTGCTATAGAAATATCAGATACACCTTTCTTTTAAAACAAAACAAAACAAACTCCTAAATAATTAGTTATGAAGTTACAAAAACGTTTTTAAACAGAAAACATGAAACCAAAAAATATTATATACCCAACCGGGTTACACAGACACAGAGAGGGGGGGGCTAGAGAAAGCAATATGAGATATTTTATAATAATAATAACAATAATAATAATAATACATTTTATTTATAACGCACTTTACATTTGAAACAAATCTCAAAGTGCTAGAGGCAGAAAATGACCTTGTGATTAGCAGACAGCCAAAAGTAAAACATAAAACATAAATTTGTTTTGGCCATCCAATTATTTACCATGCACACCATCAAATATGAATATACGGTTTTCTGAAAAGTCTTGTTTTCAAATAATTGCAATGCATACAATTGAATAAAGAATAGCCTACTATATGCGCATGCGTCTGTCTGTCTGTCTGTCTGTCTGTCTGTCTGTCTGTCTGTCTGTCTGTCTGTCTGTCTGTCTGTCTGTCTGTCTGTCTGTCTGTCTGTCTGTCTGTCTGTGTGTGTGTGTGTGTGTGTGTGTGTGTGTGTGTGTGTGTTTTTTCAAAAATAGCAGACCTACAAGCTCGTAGCGCGCCACTCGCACTATGAGCTTGTAGATCTGCTAATTTTTTTAAAAGGTACCTCTCTAGACTCACTTTCTTACGCTGAATCC
>NW_027666034.1:0-13911 GCF_963924005.1 Protomyctophum bolini | reverse complement strand
CACAGTAAAAAGGCCTGGTTCACTTTTGCTTAGCTTAGTCTGTATCTTGAAAACTATGTACCGTATGGCCCTATAAACTGTGTTGGGATGAAAGCTAGCCACTTTGAGCAATGTGGGAAGTGCTGGGGCAGTTTGGGACAACAGGGCCAAAATGTCACTTTCACAGTCCCAAAGTGCCATTTTCACAGTAAAAAGGCCTGGTTCACTTTTGCTTAGCTTAGTCTGTAACTTGAAAACTATGTACCGTATGGCCCTATAAACTGTGTTGAGATGAAAGCTAGCCACTTTGAGCATTGTGGCAAGAGCTGGGGCAGTTTGGGACAACAGGGAACGAACGGGGCCAAAATGTCACTTTCACAGTCCCAAAGTGCCATTTTCACAGTAAAAAGGCCTGGTTCACTTTTGCTTAGCTTAGTCTGTAACTTGAAAACTATGTACCGTATGGCCCTATAAACTGTGTTGGGATGAAAGCTAGCCACTTTGAGCAATGTGGGAAGTGCTGGGGCAGTTTGGGACAACAGGGCCAAAATGTCACTTTCACAGTCCCAAAGTGCCATTTTCACAGTAAAAAGGCCTGGTTCACTTTTGCTTAGCTTAGTCTGTAACTTGAAAACTATGTACCGTATGGCCCTATAAACTGTGTTGGGATGAAAGCTAGCCACTTTGAGCATTGTGGCAAGAGCTGGGGCAGTTTGGGACAACAGGGAATGAACGGGGCCAAAATGTCACTTTCACAGTCCCAAAGTGCCATTTTCACAGTAAAAAGGCCTGGTTCACTTTTGCTTAGCTTAGTCTGTAACTTGAAAACTATGTACCGTATGGCCCTATAAACTGTGTTGGGATGAAAGCTAGCCACTTTGAGCAATGTGGGAAGTGCTGGGGCAGTTTGGGACAACAGGGCCAAAATGTCACTTTCACAGTCCCAAAGTGCCATTTTCACAGTAAAAAGGCCTGGTTCACTTTTGCTTAGCTTAGTCTGTAACTTGAAAACTATGTACCGTATGGCCCTATAAACTGTGTTGGGATGAAAGCTAGCCACTTTGAGCAATGTGGGAAGTGCTGGGGCAGTTTGGGACAACAGGGCCAAAATGTCACTTTCACAGTCCCAAAGTGCCGTTTTCACAGTAAAAAGGCCTGGTTCACTTTTGCTTAGCTTAGTCTGTAACTTGAAAACTATGTACCATATGGCCCTATAAACTGTGTTGGGATGAAAGCTAGCCACTTTGAGCAATGTGGGAAGTGCTGGGGCAGTTTGGGACAACAGGGCCAAAATGTCACTTTCACAGTCCCAAAGTGCCATTTTCACAGTAAAAAAAAAAAGATTAATTTTGCTTAGCTTAGTCTGTAACTTGAAAACTATGTACCGTATGGCCCTATAAACTGTGTTGGGATGAAAGCTAGCCACTTTGAGCAATGTGGGAAGTGCTGGGGCAGTTTGGGCCAAAATGTCACTTTCACAGTCCCAAAGTGCCGTTTTCACAGTAAAAAGGCCTGGTTCACTTTTGCTTAGCTTAGTCTGTAACTTGAAAACTATGTACCGTATGGCCCTATAAACTGTGTTGGGATGAAAGCTAGCCACTTTGAGCAATGTGGGAAGTGCTGGGGCAGTTTGGGACAACAGGGCCAAAATGTCACTTTCACAGTCCCAAAGTGCCATTTTCACAGTAAAAAGGCCTGGTTCACTTTTGCTTAGCTTAGTCTGTAACTTGAAAACTATGTACCGTATGGCCCTATAAACTGTGTTGGGATGAAAGCTAGCCACTTTGAGCATTGTGGCAAGAGCTGGGGCAGTTTGGGACAACAGGGAATGAACGGGGCCAAAATGTCACTTTCACAGTCCCAAAGTGCCATTTTCACAGTAAAAAGGCCTGGTTCACTTTTGCTTAGCTTAGTCTGTAACTTGAAAACTATGTACCGTATGGCCCTATAAACTGTGTTGGGATGAAAGCTAGCCACTTTGAGCAATGTGGGAAGTGCTGGGGCAGTTTGGGACAACAGGGCCAAAATGTCACTTTCACAGTCCCAAAGTGCCATTTTCACAGTAAAAAGGCCTGGTTCACTTTTGCTTAGCTTAGTCTGTAACTTGAAAACTATGTACCGTATGGCCCTATAAACTGTGTTGGGATGAAAGCTAGCCACTTTGAGCAATGTGGGAAGTGCTGGGGCAGTTTGGGACAACAGGGCCAAAATGTCACTTTCACAGTCCCAAAGTGCCATTTTCACAGTAAAAAAAAAAAGATTCATTTTGCTTAGCTTAGTCTGTAACTTGAAAACTATGTACCGTATGGCCCTATAAACTGTGTTGGGATGAAAGCTAGCCACTTTGAGCAATGTGGGAAGTGCTGGGGCAGTTTGGGACAACAGGGCCAAAATGTCACTTTCACAGTCCCAAAGTGCCATTTTCACAGTAAAAAGGCCTGGTTCACTTTTGCTTAGCTTAGTCTGTAACTTGAAAACTATGTACCGTATGGCCCTATAAACTGTGTTGGGATGAAAGCTAGCCACTTTGAGCAATGTGGGAAGTGCTGGGGCAGTTTGGGACAACAGGGCCAAAATGTCACTTTCACAGTCCCAAAGTGCCATTTTCACAGTAAAAAGGCCTGGTTCACTTTTGCTTAGCTTAGTCTGTAACTTGAAAACTATGTACCGTATGGCCCTATAAACTGTGTTGGGATGAAAGCTAGCCACGTTGAGCATTGTGGCAAGAGCTGGGGCAGTTTGGGACAACAGGGAATGAACGGGGCCAAAATGTCACTTTCACAGTCCCAAAGTGCCATTTTCACAGTAAAAAGGCCTGGTTCACTTTTGCTTAGCTTAGTCTGTAACTTGAAAACTATGTACCGTATGGCCCTATAAACTGTGTTGGGATGAAAGCTAGCCACTTTGAGCAATGTGGGAAGTGCTGGGGCAGTTTGGGACAACAGGGCCAAAATGTCACTTTCACAGTCCCAAAGTGCCGTTTTCACAGTAAAAAGGCCTGGTTCACTTTTGCTTAGCTTAGTCTGTAACTTGAAAACTATGTACCGTATGGCCCTATAAACTGTGTTGGGATGAAAGCTAGCCACTTTGAGCAATGTGGGAAGTGCTGGGGCAGTTTGGGACAACAGGGCCAAAATGTCACTTTCACAGTCCCAAAGTGCCATTTTCACAGTAAAAAAAAAAAGATTCATTTTGCTTAGCTTAGTCTGTAACTTGAAAACTATGTACCGTATGGCCCTATAAACTGTGTTGGGATGAAAGCTAGCCACTTTGAGCAATGTGGGAAGTGCTGGGGCAGTTTGGGACAACAGGGCCAAAATGTCACTTTCACAGTCCCAAAGTGCCGTTTTCACAGTAAAAAGGCCTGGTTCACTTTTGCTTAGCTTAGTCTGTAACTTGAAAACTATGTACCGTATGGCCCTATAAACTGTGTTGGGATGAAAGCTAGCCACTTTGAGCAATGTGGGAAGTGCTGGGGCAGTTTGGGACAACAGGGCCAAAATGTCACTTTCACAGTCCCAAAGTGCCGTTTTCACAGTAAAAAGGCCTGGTTCACTTTTGCTTAGCTTAGTCTGTAACTTGAAAACTATGTACCGTATGGCCCTATAAACTGTGTTGGGATGAAAGCTAGCCACTTTGAGCATTGTGGCAAGAGCTGGGGCAGTTTGGGACAACAGGGAATGAACGGGGCCAAAATGTCACTTTCACAGTCCCAAAGTGCCATTTTCACAGTAAAAAGGCCTGGTTCACTTTTGCTTAGCTTAGTCTGTAACTTGAAAACTATGTACCGTATGGCCCTATAAACTGTGTTGGGATGAAAGCTAGCCACTTTGAGCAATGTGGGAAGTGCTGGTGCAGTTTGGGACAACAGGGCCAAAATGTCACTTTCACAGTCCCAAAGTGCCATTTTCACAGTAAAAAAAAAAGATTCATTTTGCTTAGCTTAGTCTGTAACTTGAAAACTATGTACCGTATGGCCCTATAAACTGTGTTGGGATGAAAGCTAGCCACTTTGAGCAATGTGGGAAGTGCTGGGGCAGTTTGGGACAACAGGGCCAAAATGTCACTTTCACAGTCCCAAAGTGCCATTTTCACAGTAAAAAGGCCTGGTTCACTTTTGCTTAGCTTAGTCTGTAACTTGAAAACTATGTACCGTATGGCCCTATAAACTGTGTTGGGATGAAAGCTAGCCACTTTGAGCAATGTGGGAAGTGCTGGGGCAGTTTGGGACAACAGGGCCAAAATGTCACTTTCACAGTCCCAAAGTGCCGTTTTCACAGTAAAAAGGCCTGGTTCACTTTTGCTTAGCTTAGTCTGTAACTTGAAAACTATGTACCGTATGGCCCTATAAACTGTGTTGGGATGAAAGCTAGCCACTTTGAGCAATGTGGGAAGTGCTGGGGCAGTTTGGGACAACAGGGCCAAAATGTCACTTTCACAGTCCCAAAGTGCCATTTTCACAGTAAAAAAAAAAAGATTCATTTTGCTTAGCTTAGTCTGTAACTTGAAAACTATGTACCGTATGGCCCTATAAACTGTGTTGGGATGAAAGCTAGCCACTTTGAGCAATGTGGGAAGTGCTGGGGCAGTTTGGGACAACAGGGCCAAAATGTCACTTTCACAGTCCCAAAGTGCCGTTTTCACAGTAAAAAGGCCTGGTTCACTTTTGCTTAGCTTAGTCTGTAACTTGAAAACTATGTACCGTATGGCCCTATAAACTGTGTTGGGATGAAAGCTAGCCACTTTGAGCAATGTGGGAAGTGCTGGGGCAGTTTTGGACAACAGGGCCAAAATGTCACTTTCACAGTCCCAAAGTGCCGTTTTCACAGTAAAAAGGCCTGGTTCACTTTTGCTTAGCTTAGTCTGTAACTTGAAAACTATGTACCGTATGGCCCTATAAACTGTGTTGGGATGAAAGCTAGCCACTTTGAGCATTGTGGCAAGAGCTGGGGCAGTTTGGGACAACAGGGAATGAACGGGCCAAAATGTCACTTTCACAGTCCCAAAGTGCCATTTTCACAGTAAAAAGGCCTGGTTCACTTTTGCTTAGCTTAGTCTGTAACTTGAAAACTATGTACCGTATGGCCCTATAAACTGTGTTGGGATGAAAGCTAGCCACTTTGAGCAATGTGGGAAGTGCTGGGGCAGTTTGGGACAACAGGGCCAAAATGTCACTTTCACAGTCCCAAAGTGCCATTTTCACAGTAAAAAAAAAAAGATTCATTTTGCTTAGCTTAGTCTGTAACTTGAAAACTATGTACCGTATGGCCCTATAAACTGTGTTGGGATGAAAGCTAGCCACTTTGAGCAATGTGGGAAGTGCTGGGGCAGTTTGGGACAACAGGGCCAAAATGTCACTTTCACAGTCCCAAAGTGCCATTTTCACAGTAAAAAGGCCTGGTTCACTTTTGCTTAGCTTAGTCTGTAACTTGAAAACTATGTACCGTATGGCCCTATAAACTGTGTTGGGATGAAAGCTAGCCACTTTGAGCAATGTGGGAAGTGCTGGGGCAGTTTGGGACAACAGGGCCAAAATGTCACTTTCACAGTCCCAAAGTGCCATTTTCACAGTAAAAAGGCCTGGTTCACTTTTGCTTAGCTTAGTCTGTAACTTGAAAACTATGTACCGTATGGCCCTATAAACTGTGTTGGGATGAAAGCTAGCCACTTTGAGCATTGTGGCAAGAGCTGGGGCAGTTTGGGACAACAGGGAATGAACGGGGCCAAAATGTCACTTTCACAGTCCCAAAGTGCCATTTTCACAGTAAAAAGGCCTGGTTCACTTTTGCTTAGCTTAGTCTGTAACTTGAAAACTATGTACCGTATGGCCCTATAAACTGTGTTGGGATGAAAGCTAGCCACTTTGAGCAATGTGGGAAGTGCTGGGGCAGTTTGGGACAACAGGGCCAAAATGTCACTTTCACAGTCCCAAAGTGCCATTTTCACAGTAAAAAGGCCTGGTTCACTTTTGCTTAGCTTAGTCTGTAACTTGAAAACTATGTACCGTATGGCCCTATAAACTGTGTTGGGATGAAAGCTAGCCACTTTGAGCAATGTGGGAAGTGCTGGGGCAGTTTGGGACAACAGGGCCAAAATGTCACTTTCACAGTCCCAAAGTGCCATTTTCACAGTAAAAAAAAAAAGATTCATTTTGCTTAGCTTAGTCTGTAACTTGAAAACTATGTACCGTATGGCCCTATAAACTGTGTTGGGATGAAAGCTAGCCACTTTGAGCAATGTGGGAAGTGCTGGGGCAGTTTGGGACAACAGGGCCAAAATGTCACTTTCACAGTCCCAAAGTGCCATTTTCACAGTAAAAAGGCCTGGTTCACTTTTGCTTAGCTTAGTCTGTAACTTGAAAACTATGTACCGTATGGCCCTATAAACTGTGTTGGGATGAAAGCTAGCCACTTTGAGCAATGTGGGAAGTGCTGGGGCAGTTTGGGACAACAGGGCCAAAATGTCACTTTCACAGTCCCAAAGTGCCATTTTCACAGTAAAAAGGCCTGGTTCACTTTTGCTTAGCTTAGTCTGTAACTTGAAAACTATGTACCGTATGGCCCTATAAACTGTGTTGGGATGAAAGCTAGCCACGTTGAGCACTGTGGCAAGAGCTGGGGCAGTTTGGGACAACAGGGAATGAACGGGGCCAAAATGTCACTTTCACAGTCCCAAAGTGCCATTTTCACAGTAAAAAGGCCTGGTTCACTTTTGCTTAGCTTAGTCTGTAACTTGAAAACTATGTACCGTATGGCCCTATAAACTGTGTTGGGATGAAAGCTAGCCACTTTGAGCAATGTGGGAAGTGCTGGGGCAGTTTGGGACAACAGGGCCAAAATGTCACTTTCACAGTCCCAAAGTGCCGTTTTCACAGTAAAAAGGCCTGGTTCACTTTTGCTTAGCTTAGTCTGTAACTTGAAAACTATGTACCGTATGGCCCTATAAACTGTGTTGGGATGAAAGCTAGCCACTTTGAGCAATGTGGGAAGTGCTGGGGCAGTTTGGGACAACAGGGCCAAAATGTCACTTTCACAGTCCCAAAGTGCCATTTTCACAGTAAAAAAAAAAAGATTCATTTTGCTTAGCTTAGTCTGTAACTTGAAAACTATGTACCGTATGGCCCTATAAACTGTGTTGGGATGAAAGCTAGCCACTTTGAGCAATGTGGGAAGTGCTGGGGCAGTTTGGGACAACAGGGCCAAAATGTCACTTTCACAGTCCCAAAGTGCCGTTTTCACAGTAAAAAGGCCTGGTTCACTTTTGCTTAGCTTAGTCTGTAACTTGAAAACTATGTACCGTATGGCCCTATAAACTGTGTTGGGATGAAAGCTAGCCACTTTGAGCAATGTGGGAAGTGCTGGGGCAGTTTGGGACAACAGGGCCAAAATGTCACTTTCACAGTCCCAAAGTGCCGTTTTCACAGTAAAAAGGCCTGGTTCACTTTTGCTTAGCTTAGTATGTAACTTGAAAACTATGTACCGTATGGCCCTATAAACTGTGTTGGGATGAAAGCTAGCCACTTTGAGCAATGTGGGAAGTGCTGGGGCAGTTTGGGACAACAGGGCCAAAATGTCACTTTCACAGTCCCAAAGTGCCATTTTCACAGTAAAAAGGCCTGGTTCACTTTTGCTTAGCTTAGTCTGTAACTTGAAAACTATGTACCGTATGGCCCTATAAACTGTGTTGGGATGAAAGCTAGCCACTTTGAGCATTGTGGCAAGAGCTGGGGCAGTTTGGGACAACAGGGAATGAACGGGGCCAAAATGTCACTTTCACAGTCCCAAAGTGCCATTTTCACAGTAAAAAGGCCTGGTTCACTTTTGCTTAGCTTAGTCTGTAACTTGAAAACTATGTACCGTATGGCCCTATAAACTGTGTTGGGATGAAAGCTAGCCACTTTGAGCAATGTGGGAAGTGCTGGGGCAGTTTGGGACAACAGGGCCAAAATGTCACTTTCACAGTCCCAAAGTGCCATTTTCACAGTAAAAAGGCCTGGTTCACTTTTGCTTAGCTTAGTCTGTAACTTGAAAACTATGTACCGTATGGCCCTATAAACTGTGTTGGGATGAAAGCTAGCCACTTTGAGCAATGTGGGAAGTGCTGGGGCAGTTTGGGACAACAGGGCCAAAATGTCACTTTCACAGTCCCAAAGTGCCGTTTTCACAGTAAAAAGGCCTGGTTCACTTTTGCTTAGCTTAGTCTGTAACTTGAAAACTATGTACCGTATGGCCCTATAAACTGTGTTGGGATGAAAGCTAGCCACTTTGAGCAATGTGGGAAGTGCTGGGGCAGTTTGGGACAACAGGGCCAAAATGTCACTTTCACAGTCCCAAAGTGCCATTTTCACAGTAAAAAGGCCTGGTTCACTTTTGCTTAGCTTAGTCTGTAACTTGAAAACTATGTACCGTATGGCCCTATAAACTGTGTTGGGATGAAAGCTAGCCACGTTGAGCATTGTGGCAAGAGCTGGGGCAGTTTGGGACAACAGGGAATGAACGGGGCCAAAATGTCACTTTCACAGTCCCAAAGTGCCATTTTCACAGTAAAAAGGCCTGGTTCACTTTTGCTTAGCTTAGTCTGTAACTTGAAAACTATGTACCGTATGGCCCTATAAACTGTGTTGGGATGAAAGCTAGCCACTTTGAGCAATGTGGGAAGTGCTGGGGCAGTTTGGGACAACAGGGCCAAAATGTCACTTTCACAGTCCCAAAGTGCCGTTTTCACAGTAAAAAGGCCTGTTTCACTTTTGCTTAGCTTAGTCTGTAACTTGAAAACTATGTACCGTATGGCCCTATAAACTGTGTTGGGATGAAAGCTAGCCACTTTGAGCAATGTGGGAAGTGCTGGGGCAGTTTGGGACAACAGGGCCAAAATGTCACTTTCACAGTCCCAAAGTGCCATTTTCACAGTAAAAAAAAAAAGATTCATTTTGCTTAGCTTAGTCTGTAACTTGAAAACTATGTACCGTATGGCCCTATAAACTGTGTTGGGATGAAAGCTAGCCACTTTGAGCAATGTGGGAAGTGCTGGGGCAGTTTGGGACAACAGGGCCAAAATGTCACTTTCACAGTCCCAAAGTGCCGTTTTCACAGTAAAAAGGCCTGGTTCACTTTTGCTTAGCTTAGTCTGTAACTTGAAAACTATGTACCGTATGGCCCTATAAACTGTGTTGGGATGAAAGCTAGCCACTTTGAGCAATGTGGGAAGTGCTGGGGCAGTTTGGGACAACAGGGCCAAAATGTCACTTTCACAGTCCCAAAGTGCCGTTTTCACAGTAAAAAGGCCTGGTTCACTTTTGCTTAGCTTAGTCTGTAACTTGAAAACTATGTACCGTATGGCCCTATAAACTGTGTTGGGATGAAAGCTAGCCACTTTGAGCATTGTGGCAAGAGCTGGGGCAGTTTGGGACAACAGGGAATGAACGGGGCCAAAATGTCACTTTCACAGTCCCAAAGTGCCATTTTCACAGTAAAAAGGCCTGGTTCACTTTTGCTTAGCTTAGTCTGTAACTTGAAAACTATGTACCGTATGGCCCTATAAACTGTGTTGGGATGAAAGCTAGCCACTTTGAGCAATGTGGGAAGTGCTGGGGCAGTTTGGGACAACAGGGCCAAAATGTCACTTTCACAGTCCCAAAGTGCCGTTTTCACAGTAAAAAGGCCTGTTTCACTTTTGCTTAGCTTAGTCTGTAACTTGAAAACTATGTACCGTATGGCCCTATAAACTGTGTTGGGATGAAAGCTAGCCACTTTGAGCAATGTGGGAAGTGCTGGGGCAGTTTGGGACAACAGGGCCAAAATGTCACTTTCACAGTCCCAAAGTGCCATTTTCACAGTAAAAAAAAAAAGATTCATTTTGCTTAGCTTAGTCTGTAACTTGAAAACTATGTACCGTATGGCCCTATAAACTGTGTTGGGATGAAAGCTAGCCACTTTGAGCAATGTGGGAAGTGCTGGGGCAGTTTGGGACAACAGGGCCAAAATGTCACTTTCACAGTCCCAAAGTGCCGTTTTCACAGTAAAAAGGCCTGGTTCACTTTTGCTTAGCTTAGTCTGTAACTTGAAAACTATGTACCGTATGGCCCTATAAACTGTGTTGGGATGAAAGCTAGCCACTTTGAGCAATGTGGGAAGTGCTGGGGCAGTTTGGGACAACAGGGCCAAAATGTCACTTTCACAGTCCCAAAGTGCCGTTTTCACAGTAAAAAGGCCTGGTTCACTTTTGCTTAGCTTAGTCTGTAACTTGAAAACTATGTACCGTATGGCCCTATAAACTGTGTTGGGATGAAAGCTAGCCACTTTGAGCATTGTGGCAAGAGCTGGGGCAGTTTGGGACAACAGGGAATGAACGGGGCCAAAATGTCACTTTCACAGTCCCAAAGTGCCATTTTCACAGTAAAAAGGCCTGGTTCACTTTTGCTTAGCTTAGTCTGTAACTTGAAAACTATGTACCGTATGGCCCTATAAACTGTGTTGGGATGAAAGCTAGCCACTTTGAGCAATGTGGGAAGTGCTGGGGCAGTTTGGGACAACAGGGCCAAAATGTCACTTTCACAGTCCCAAAGTGCCATTTTCACAGTAAAAAAAAAAAGATTCATTTTGCTTAGCTTAGTCTGTAACTTGAAAACTATGTACCGTATGGCCCTATAAACTGTGTTGGGATGAAAGCTAGCCACTTTGAGCAATGTGGGAAGTGCTGGGGCAGTTTGGGACAACAGGGCCAAAATGTCACTTTCACAGTCCCAAAGTGCCATTTTCACAGTAAAAAGGCCTGGTTCACTTTTGCTTAGCTTAGTCTGTAACTTGAAAACTATGTACCGTATGGCCCTATAAACTGTGTTGGGATGAAAGCTAGCCACTTTGAGCATTGTGGCAAGAGCTGGGGCAGTTTGGGACAACAGGGAATGAACGGGGCCAAAATGTCACTTTCACAGTCCCAAAGTGCCATTTTCACAGTAAAAAGGCCTGGTTCACTTTTGCTTAGCTTAGTCTGTAACTTGAAAACTATGTACCGTATGGCCCTATAAACTGTGTTGGGATGAAAGCTAGCCACTTTGAGCAATGTGGGAAGTGCTGGGGCAGTTTGGGACAACAGGGCCAAAATGTCACTTTCACAGTCCCAAAGTGCCATTTTCACAGTAAAAAGGCCTGGTTCACTTTTGCTTAGCTTAGTCTGTAACTTGAAAACTATGTACCGTATGGCCCTATAAACTGTGTTGGGATGAAAGCTAGCCACTTTGAGCAATGTGGGAAGTGCTGGGGCAGTTTGGGACAACAGGGCCAAAATGTCACTTTCACAGTCCCAAAGTGCCATTTTCACAGTAAAAAAAAAAAGATTCATTTTGCTTAGCTTAGTCTGTAACTTGAAAACTATGTACCGTATGGCCCTATAAACTGTGTTGGGATGAAAGCTAGCCACTTTGAGCAATGTGGGAAGTGCTGGGGCAGTTTGGGACAACAGGGCCAAAATGTCACTTTCACAGTCCCAAAGTGCCATTTTCACAGTAAAAAGGCCTGGTTCACTTTTGCTTAGCTTAGTCTGTAACTTGAAAACTATGTACCGTATGGCCCTATAAACTGTGTTGGGATGAAAGCTAGCCACTTTGAGCAATGTGGGAAGTGCTGGGGCAGTTTGGGACAACAGGGCCAAAATGTCACTTTCACAGTCCCAAAGTGCCATTTTCACAGTAAAAAGGCCTGGTTCACTTTTGCTTAGCTTAGTCTGTAACTTGAAAACTATGTACCGTATGGCCCTATAAACTGTGTTGGGATGAAAGCTAGCCACTTTGAGCAATGTGGGAAGTGCTGGGGCAGTTTGGGACAACAGGGCCAAAATGTCACTTTCACAGTCCCAAAGTGCCGTTTTCACAGTAAAAAGGCCTGGTTCACTTTTGCTTAGCTTAGTCTGTAACTTGAAAACTATGTACCGTATGGCCCTATAAACTGTGTTGGGATGAAAGCTAGCCACTTTGAGCAATGTGGGAAGTGCTGGGGCAGTTTGGGACAACAGGGCCAAAATGTCACTTTCACAGTCCCAAAGTGCCGTTTTCACAGTAAAAAGGCCTGGTTCACTTTTGCTTAGCTTAGTCTGTAACTTGAAAACTATGTACCGTATGGCCCTATAAACTGTGTTGGGATGAAAGCTAGCCACTTTGAGCATTGTGGCAAGAGCTGGGGCAGTTTGGGACAACAGGGAATGAACGGGGCCAAAATGTCACTTTCACAGTCCCAAAGTGCCATTTTCACAGTAAAAAGGCCTGGTTCACTTTTGCTTAGCTTAGTCTGTAACTTGAAAACTATGTACCGTATGGCCCTATAAACTGTGTTGGGATGAAAGCTAGCCACTTTGAGCAATGTGGGAAGTGCTGGGGCAGTTTGGGACAACAGGGCCAAAATGTCACTTTCACAGTCCCAAAGTGCCATTTTCACAGTAAAAAAAAAAAGATTCATTTTGCTTAGCTTAGTCTGTAACTTGAAAACTATGTACCGTATGGCCCTATAAACTGTGTTGGGATGAAAGCTAGCCACTTTGAGCAATGTGGGAAGTGCTGGGGCAGTTTGGGACAACAGGGCCAAAATGTCACTTTCACAGTCCCAAAGTGCCATTTTCACAGTAAAAAGGCCTGGTTCACTTTTGCTTAGCTTAGTCTGTAACTTGAAAACTATGTACCGTATGGCCCTATAAACTGTGTTGGGATGAAAGCTAGCCACTTTGAGCAATGTGGGAAGTGCTGGGGCAGTTTGGGACAACAGGGCCAAAATGTCACTTTCACAGTCCCAAAGTGCCATTTTCACAGTAAAAAGGCCTGGTTCACTTTTGCTTAGCTTAGTCTGTAACTTGAAAACTATGTACCGTATGGCCCTATAAACTGTGTTGGGATGAAAGCTAGCCACTTTGAGCATTGTGGCAAGAGCTGGGGCAGTTTGGGACAACAGGGAATGAACGGGGCCAAAATGTCACTTTCACAGTCCCAAAGTGCCATTTTCACAGTAAAAAGGCCTGGTTCACTTTTGCTTAGCTTAGTCTGTAACTTGAAAACTATGTACCGTATGGCCCTATAAACTGTGTTGGGATGAAAGCTAGCCACTTTGAGCAATGTGGGAAGTGCTGGGGCAGTTTGGGACAACAGGGCCAAAATGTCACTTTCACAGTCCCAAAGTGCCATTTTCACAGTAAAAAGGCCTGGTTCACTTTTGCTTAGCTTAGTCTGTAACTTGAAAACTATGTACCGTATGGCCCTATAAACTGTGTTGGGATGAAAGCTAGCCACTTTGAGCAATGTGGGAAGTGCTGGGGCAGTTTGGGACAACAGGGCCAAAATGTCACTTTCACAGTCCCAAAGTGCCATTTTCACAGTAAAAAAAAAAAGATTCATTTTGCTTAGCTTAGTCTGTAACTTGAAAACTATGTACCGTATGGCCCTATAAACTGTGTTGGGATGAAAGCTAGCCACTTTGAGCAATGTGGGAAGTGCTGGGGCAGTTTGGGACAACAGGGCCAAAATGTCACTTTCACAGTCCCAAAGTGCCATTTTCACAGTAAAAAGGCCTGGTTCACTTTTGCTTAGCTTAGTCTGTAACTTGAAAACTATGTACCGTATGGCCCTATAAACTGTGTTGGGATGAAAGCTAGCCACTTTGAGCAATGTGGGAAGTGCTGGGGCAGTTTGGGACAACAGGGCCAAAATGTCACTTTCACAGTCCCAAAGTGCCATTTTCACAGTAAAAAGGCCTGGTTCACTTTTGCTTAGCTTAGTCTGTAACTTGAAAACTATGTACCGTATGGCCCTATAAACTGTGTTGGGATGAAAGCTAGCCACGTTGAGCATTGTGGCAAGAGCTGGGGCAGTTTGGGACAACAGGGAATGAACGGGGCCAAAATGTCACTTTCACAGTCCCAAAGTGCCATTTTCACAGTAAAAAGGCCTGGTTC
>NW_027666035.1:0-1000 GCF_963924005.1 Protomyctophum bolini | reverse complement strand
TACGACTTCAAAGAGACCCTGGGAACGTAAGTCTGTCACACACGCCTTAGGGCCTGCCCAGAGACCCGTTCTCACACTGCTGTTCTGCCCAGCGGCAGAGACCTGTTCTCACACTGCTCTGCCCAGAGGCAGAGACCCGTTCTCACACTGCTGTTCTGCCCAGCGGCAGAGACCTGTTCTCACACTGCAAAGACTAGCGCTTTCACTTCTAGTGATTTTTACCAGCTGCAAGCTGGTCAATATTAGCTTGTCAAAGTTCCGACTGGTAGATACACACTGGAGATCGACAGGAGATCATTTTCTGCTGAGCCTGCTCTGTCACCAGTTGGCAACACTGGTTGCCAAGCCTGCATATTTCCAGCCTAACGTGGATTCATTCACAGTAGCTTGGCCTGGTTTGGTTTTTGGAGGCTCTGCTTAGCTTATTTCTGTCACGACAGTTGCCACCACTGGCAACAACAACCCATAACATCCCATCGTCTGCACGGCATGGCTAGTCGAGCAGTTCTGATTGGCTGCCTCGTCTCCAGCCATGTTGCCTCAGAATTCTTTAGGGTCACTAATTTGAGCATAACAGCGGAGCGCAGCTAAAAAGTGGCATAACGTCAGCAGCAGACCCACAGATAATAATAATGCAGCTGGTAATTAATTGATTTAATCAATTTGTGCTTGTTACTAGTTGACTAGTTGTTTAACTACCTATTATGTACATTCTAGCTGATCTTGAGGCCTACAAAAAGAAAAAAGGTTTCTTATTAACTAGTCAACTCCATACTCCAACTTCCATACAATAACTCTTCCTACTTCCCTTATACTTCCTTCAGAGGTGATGATGCTAACAAAGGCTTTGTTCCATTTAGTGTATACAGTGTACACTTGTCTTTTTCATTTCAAGGACCCCCATAACTCTCAGAGTTGCATAGTTCTGAAAACATTAGAAAATGTCCACCTATTTAAAAAGAAATGAAGACACACATCTGCTGCATGATTGCAGATTCCA